>NW_010138873.1:0-12610 GCF_000699245.1 Pterocles gutturalis
TTCCAACCCAAACCATTCTATGATTAAGTCTTGTAGCTCAGTTTGCCATATCTAGACAGATAATTTTGTAGGGTTTAGCTATTAAGCTGCATATAAAAAATATAAACTGACCACTCTCCTTAAATGTGGCGCTTTTTCGCCCTCAAATAAATCCATGCATAAGCTCTTCAAAGTTCATTTTAATCTTCCCTCTAATTGACAAAGCCATCCTCTGTTCCAAGCTTCATCTAGCAAGGCCTGGACTGTCATATGTGAGAAATAAATTCCAAACTCATGCCTGATGAAGGTCATTTTGCCAGTTATTCTGGACAGTGTGGATTCCCATGTTCTTCCCCAATTTTAAAGCGAGTAATTTTGTCTGGCCTCCAAACTTTTCTCCTCCCACTGCTGATGTATTTGGCAGTAACTTCATATCATTTTTTAAGTTTACGTGACATTGTCATGCGTTATGAGATGACCACCATGACCAATCTCATTAATTTGTTATTTCAAATTGCAGTGTAGCCTGCATATCAGTTTGAGTACATAGTTCTTGGCGCTCTTAAAAATAAGAACAAAGTTAGGATATAACATCCAAGCTCACATGACGAATCATGTAGTTTCAAAACACAGCAAGCAAGTTAACTAAATACGAGGAAGTACCCTACCAGTGCTAAACGGGGACAGCTCCACAGCTAAGACAGTCTCCAAGGGGAAGAGGAGTTTGCAGGAGAGAGCACCTTACCTGAAGCACTTGTGGATAATCAAAGACTTGATTCTTGTGACAGCGTTTGCGCACAGCAGGGACCCCATCTGACAGATTGGTACATTTGTCTAGGATCAATACAGATTCCCCATTCTCAGCCTGAAGAGCTTCCAACTCAGACCGGTATTCTGGGTGTAGAGCCATTTGGGATGACAGAATGAAATACCTGCGAGGACTGAAAAACCACAGCTAGGTTACTTGACAGCACTGGGAGTTTACTTCCAAGATGCTCTAGAACACATTTCCTTCCATCCCAGAAAAGCAGAGCAAGATTAACTAAATGTGGACACACTGCCAGGACCGTATTCTCAAACAAGGCTGGAAAGTGTAATGATAATTAAATCTTGGATAGTAAGTGGTTTAGCATTATTTACAACTTTGAATAAATGTGTATATTAAAAGAGTGCTTATTACATCAGAACAGGCACTTGCATTTTAACCTACTGATGCCAGGATTGTTCTTCTGTTTGGTGTTTATGTACAGATAGGACACAAATGCTGCTGCTGGTTTCACCTCCCATATATTTTCTTACCAATTTTTAACTGTAAAAAGATGCTGAACTGATGCCTCAGCTACCCTGTGCTTATTTAGTCTTGATACGGTGACAGCAGCCAACAAGACAAGCTCATCTCACGAGCTGCGATTCAGTTCTGTCCCTTTTGGGCAACATCAAGGCAACATTTCCAGGACAAAGTTGAAGGTCCATTATCCCATTCACTCTCAGCTCCTACGGTGTTCCAAAACCATGAATATTTAAAATTTGCCTTCATACCGAAGTGTTTCAAGACACTACTCAACACTGGAGGTAAACACACAGGAATACAGTCTCAAATCGCGTGCTCACTGCTTTAAAAAGTTATGTTAATGTTGGAAAATAGCATGTCATATAATTGTTATTCTTATACATTTTGGTTTCCTTTTTAAACGGGTCAGCTAAGCCAGACTGCTCCACTGCTCCCCATCGAAAGGAACACACAGCGAGTGCCTGCCCTCACCCTGCCAAAAGAACACAGGAAACACGAAGCCTGCACTTAGGATTCCAGTTCTACTCCACATGATGCTATCTTTAATTTACAGCTCTGAAAACACATACAAACAACGCACTTTACAAAGTCAGACCTCTCCTGCTGCTCTTCTCACCTCTTCTACTCATTTTCATGCTGGTCACTTCAGTTGCTCCAATTAACAGATGAGACCTGCATAGAATATTTTTTAAACATTTTTTTCCTCAAGCCTCCAGCTGCTACCAACTTGCTACCAGCAGCTCTAGAGAATATATATTTCTAGCAGACGTAGATTTAAAATATTTTAATCAATCCAACTAAAAAGGAGAGCAAATCAAACCCCCCCAGTTCAGCTCTATAAGAGGATTAAAAAAGGATTTGCCTTAAAAAAAAAAAGAAACAGTGCTGCAGATGAGTGACAATAAATACCTATAATGAGCTAAAAATTACACAGGTTTGTGTATATGTTTAAAACCAAATTTTGCCTTGAAACTGTCATCATCCTACGACACTCAAAATCTAGCTATCAAATCTTGTTACCAAAGCAAGTCCATCCCATGAAATAACACACTAGTGCAGTGGAAACCTGGGAATGCGTTTCCATTAGTAATGGCAACTGGCCACTAGATGGTACTCCGCGGACTACAGTCTGCTCCTCAAAAAAAAAAAAAAAAAAAAATCCAAAAAAACTAAAACAAACCAGAAAACAAACCAGAAACAAACCAAAAAAACCCCACAAACTTTGAGAACATGGAAGCTCCAGAATATTCAGTGGACACAGACTCATGCATTGCCATCAGCTCTCACAAAAGTTTCTCTTATCCGACCTAAAACCAGACACAGCATTTAGCTGACAATATGGACGTGAACAATATGACTTTACCCTGGTTTCTATACGTGCAGAAGCCTATCATCACGTTCATGCTTTCCAGACTGAAACACAAAGCACGTTTTCACTCTGGGTCAGACCGTAACCGTACTTGAGATCTATGAAGAATTGACTGGAATGCAACCAGATTCCCCTATGCTGGCCTGGTCCAGGAGCATCACAAGCACAAACATAAAGGGTGTGAGCAAAACAAATCACCACTGCACAAGTTTGTCCTGTAAGTGATCGCAATATCTTACCTGGGGCAGCCCAGAGGAACAGCAGGAGCGCTGCCCTTACCAGAGGAGAAGACCACTGAAGCCAAAGTACAAGAACAGTAGCAGCACCCTTTTAAACACAGTTTTCAACTCTTGTAATTCATATTTTCTACAGGATGCTGTCAGAAAAAAAGTACCTAAAACTGCTGCATTTCTAAACTTGACCTTCACAATCACTGGAGAAGTCATCTACCCCCACTGCCTCAGAGGCCTTGCTATAGTGAAATGTTTTCAGCTGTGTTCAGAGGCGTACGGAATATTAAAAGAGCAGTCTTCCATAATCAATTAAAACATGTCTTCCAGACTTCTACCTACTCTTGTTCTGAAGACATGAATGTATTAGAGAAACCACCACTTTCCAATGTAGCTCATTTCAATGGCTAATTACGTTCCCTGTTACAATCAGTGCTTTATTTCCTACTCGTCTTGCTTTACTTCCAGCTACAAGGTTGGAGGGATTGTTTGTATTTATGTCTTACTCCATTACTAGAGTATTCTAAGCTCTGGATGTAACTATTCCCATAATCCAATCATCTCTCTTTCTTCTTTTTCGTGAGCTAACCATACTAACCTTAAGATTCATTCTGCAATAAAGAACTTCTTTCCTTCAGAGCTGTATCTACACGCTTTTCCTGTTCCACACTCTCAATGTCATTTTCAAAGGACTTGAGAGCCACAAAAAAATCCAAACTGATTTAAGAAGAATGTATCCATAAGACATGCTTTGAATTACTGCCCTGCTTTACTTACAGCATCCGTATTAAACACAATATTGGATACACTTTGCACAGTTCATGGGAATCGCTTTACCCTGGTCCTCTTTCTGGCAGATCCACTTCCCCTGACAACGGGCTGTAAACAGGAATACTGACATCGTAGCCTTGCCGGTAAGTCCACGTGGAGAAGCCTCCACCAGCCAGCAGAGCTCTGAAAAAGACAAGAAAATTACTTTAAACAGAGTGTGTATACCAGTCAAACTCCCAGCGTGATGTACTGATTGTCATTACCAGAACAATCAAGAAGATGCATGCTCCAAGATAAGTTTTTTTCCTCAACTTTTGTCAGTGGCATTTTTCATGCAGTTTTTCGGTTCACTTTATTTTTTTGTGAACTGGGCTTACTGCCAGATTGGATCTAGTCATCAACATAATGCTTACAACTGCATATGATCTCTGAGGAACGGACTGTTTTTGCATTAATATAGGGAAATCTAATCTATTGCCGTCATTATGCTAATTTTGCATTTTTGCAAGCTTACATATCCTAAGTCAATTTTAATTTAAAGAAAGACATTCTTAATTATTTATAGTGGATAACATATTCCTTGATGCCTGCACTAAAATAGGGTGTAGCACAGCTCTCAGTGTCAGAGACAAGCTATATTTCAAAAACAAGCCCAGGTACAATAACATAGTATTTTGGCAGCTTACAGTGACTCTGGACTTCTCAAGTCGGAAAATAAAAAGGAGTTATTTACAACTGTATTTTCAAAGTGATCATACACACTAGTGAAATTTATCTCATTTGGATATGTCCTGGGTTCAGCTGAGACAGAGTTAACTTTCTTCATAATTGCTAGCAAGAAGCTCTGTTCTGGATTTGTGCTCAGCAGAAAGCTGATAAAAAGTAATGCTTACGCTGTTGCCAAGGTCTTTCAGCTTCTCTGGCTGTCTGCAAACAGGAGAAGCTGGGAGGAAGCACAGCCCCAGTGACCAGCCTGGGATTCAACCTTAGGTTCAGGACTGAGATGCAAAGGGGCCGATAATCTATTCTATAACATACCCATCATGCCCAGTATAGAGGTGAGGACCCTCCGGAAGATCGGCCCTTTTGGTTCCGGTTCTCTTTTGCTCTGGGTCATCTCTCTCCAGGTGGTTGCTCTCCCAAGGCCTTTCCCCCTCCCCCACCCCGGTCAGCTTTCGGTCTGGGATGCTCAGACTGTTCTCTCCATTCCGTGAGTGTGGTTTCGGGACTCTCCCTGCTCCGGGATCGTTAGCAGGGAACAGGCTGAGCCTTGGTCACCGGGTGGGTGAGCAGTATCACTGTGTATCACTCATTTGTATATAGTATTATTTTCAATATTATTGTAGTTCAGTTATTAAATTGTTCTTATCTCAACCCATGAGTCCTTTTTTCTCTTTACCTCTTTAATTCTCTCCCCTATCCTCGGGTGGGGTGGGGAGGGATTCGGTGAGTGGGTGTGTGGTTTGGCCCCCAACCAAGGGCTAACCCATCACAGTACATTACACAAAAAAAAAAGTCATAAACAGAAAACATGACAAGAACTCTGTGTATTCTGAAACTAACTTCCAACAGCAGAGGCTGCTTGGGACACTGTGCCAGACAGCATGGGAATCATAAAAGATTGACAAATTAAGATAGAACTCGAGCTCTCAACAGGATGACCCCGATTGTCTGTGGCTCCTCCTAGATGGGACAACCTTTTGCCACATGGAAGAGCTTTAAGAAACAGAAGAGAACAAAGGTAGAGAACAAAGCAATGCATCATTTGCAATGTCAGAAAAAGCAGGCCCGTTACTATCTTCTGTTCCAAATCAGGCTTCTTCAAAATACGCTAGCAGAGGACATCAGCTTTTCAGTTGCCATTTCATCTCCAGTGACCAGGTGGCACAATCATCCTGTTTCTGAAAGCAGCTCAGAGTGGTGTGGCTTCTCAAGCAGCTGATCAAAGTTTCAGTCCTGTGGCACCAAAGAGCAGGACATGCTAGACTTTAAAATGCCCCAGGGATACTGGGTCTGCTTACAGTACTATATACAGTAGTTTGGAAAAAAATATTTCTCCAATTCCAGTTTCTCTCTTTCTCTGTGGAAAGAAGCAGAACACAAATACACTGCTACACTAGGCACTACAGAAAGGATCTCGAGGAGCTGTACCCATTGTAGCAGCTACGATTACAGCCAAAAGCCTTATTATCACAAACTTGCCTACTGTCGCAGCAGGGACACGTCTCACCAGTGACCAGAACAAAAAGTCAAGGTGAGGCTGGGAGAGGCACTGACAATCCATTAGCAGATATTCTTGTTTTCAGCGATCACCAAATGAAATCCTTAGTCTAGTGTCTGAAGAAGCAGATTTTCCACAGCTGTGACACAACAGGTTATCGTTATAACTAACCGTCATCCAAGACTCATCATTTTTTCCCATCAGAACATGACACCCCGGATAAACACCAGTATGTTCTGCCTGTTCTAATCCCCCTCAGATGTCCCACAGGATACTTCCCTTTCTGCTCTGTTCAGTGCTCAAACACCACAGCCACGCTCTGCCATAAATGTGATTTCGCCCAAGCAGTCAATCAAGCAGTCCTGAGTGGTGTTTAAGAAGCTCATCAAAAATCCCAGGCTCTGGATTAGAGAAGCATTTCAGCTTGACTGACAATTACAAAATCAAAACAACTTGCCCTTTATTACTCAGAACACAAACTATGGTAGGAGCAGAAATCAACTTGAGAACAGGATGATAAATCAAGTAAGTGCTGAGTGAGAATTTATGTTCCAAATCCAGTGATTCTTTTGGATTCCTTTCCAATGTGTGTCCCCCCCCGCCTTGGTAACACGTACGATGCTGCTTTGACTACGTCCCACCCTTGAAGCTGCATGTTCCATGTCTTATCCATATTAACTCAGTTACAAGCACGGAAAAACATTAGCTTGGGTGTTGCTGTTCTTGCACTTCATACCCCCCTCCTCTTTTTTTAACCCCCCCACTCCCCGTAATTGGGAAACTACAACCAGATTGTTTTAATTGGATCCGGTGAAAACATGACAGCACCTCATCAGCCCTGAGAAAGCAGGTGTGTGTCATGCAGACTTTTACCTAACTAAACCCCCAGGGAACCAACACCCGTTAAATAACTCCACTCAAGATTTTCACTGTACGGTGCAGCAAGGGAGCAGAGATATTAACTCCTAACGTACTCAAGACAAATCATCTTTAAATTGCACTGGTCAGCGAGGAACGAGCCTGTTCCTGAGCAACTCCTCACCACTTTTCAGATATTGATCCTTTTTTCTCTCTGGGAAGTGCCCCAATTGGTCTGTACTCTGAACGTTTCTGCCCACCTGCCATCATCAGCAGCTTTCTGCCAAACTTTACAAGTCACTGAAACCCAATGCATCAACTGAAGCAGACCAGAAAAGTACGATAGATCATAAGCTCCATTCCACAGCTACAGAGCAGCCATGCAAAACAAATCCCTTCATCCTCATTATTGTACCGAATTCAATAGCACTAACAAATAATAAAGAGCTTAGTTTTTAAGTTTTACGGCAGGAGATTACACATGTTATGGCAGCTAATACCAGCACCACAGCCTCCGTGCCCACAAGGCAGACTTCCCTCTTTGACATTATGGAACAAAGCACTTTCACACTGTCTTTGGAAATTGGATTCAAATATTTAATAACCGAACAACCCTTTAGTGAGGTAACTTAGCTAAAGACTTTTCCAGGTTTAAAAATATGATCTAACTGAATACCTCCTTGTTCATAAGGTGTTATTTTACCTGGATTAATGTTCTGCAGCAAATCAACAGAACACAACTCTATCAAACCCCATAATCCACTACTGCTCAACTATGTATGATCTCTGATATGTGCTGAATAGAGAACACAGACCACCCTCCCGCTGCAAACGTCACAAATATTACCTCTGTATTTCATGAGAGATCCACAAAATCCCACAAATCCAATCTTTCTGGAGTTGTACAGTTCAGACCAGTCATTCAAAACCAACGGAACTCTGCCAATGCATCTTTATTTTGGCCTGCAGCTCCTCACCCTGTGATGCTACAAACAAGTGTCCTTCACACCTTGTTAACTACCCAGTCTGTAGCAGGTGTGGACATTCTCAAATTAAGAAAGCACACTCAGGCCTCTTGTTCTGTTCCACATGAACTAAGACCTCCAAACGTCTCCAAAATAATACTGTAACCTCATACCCCACCTTCCAGGACAAGGTCCACATTACTGACTTTTTCACAGATCCCTTGTCTTCGCATCTGTGACCTGCAGTACAGGTTCTGCACTACACTGGATACAGTCTAACTGTTGGCTGCCTACAAAAAGGATTTTCCACCATTTCTCTGCCTCAAGCACCGTTATTGCCTCTCTTATGTATTACAGCTAGTGATTGCACAGCTGCAGGGTGAGTCAGTTTGGCAAGTTTTGCAACAGCTGTATGCCAAAAAAGATCTTACTTTTTTATTCAAATGATTCGACTTTCCATGTTAGCATGACAAACGCTTAAAACAAACACCTACCAAAATAACACATTTCCTGCGTGCTAAGCCAAGACACATCAGACCAAATATAAATAGGCATTTGACACAAAAAAAAGTAAAAAAAAAAAAAAATATGTGCAGTGTAAGAAATCTACTGCATTCAATTAACAAATCTACTTTTTCTATAGCCACGTGCATCCACAAACACACAGTCCTGGAGCAGTCCATTCCATGAAACAATGAAAATCCCCCTTAAGAAGCATAAAGCCTACGGTAAGGAATACAAATATTTACTAACATATTAACAGGTCTTGTTATGTAAGAACAATGCTTGGCTGCCCTCTTCAGGCCAACCCACACACATATAAAATATTTCATACAGAGAAGTAAAAAACTAAAGCCTCACTTCGCAGTCAGTGATGTAATTACAATGAGTAAACTTACTCTTTGAACATGTCCAGAAAAAAACACGTTCTGTTCTGGCATTGAAGGATGTTTTAAATTGTCTTTGGTGCAAATAAATCAAGATATACTCCATACACAATCATCTTAGCAAAGATCCCACATCTCAGGCAAGATTTTGTTGACATTTGGCAGAAGAAAGTTAACCTTGACCTTCGAGAGAGGAACTGGTTACACAGGACCTACCTCAGCAGAACTAAGCCCATACAGGCTAATCTAGTACAAACATATTCAGTAACAGTATCTAAACCAAATAAGTTTGTCTTACTCTTTTTCCAATTTTCTTTGCCTCACAACCTCCTTTCCTCTTCCAAAAGTAAACCATTCTGCAAGTGAAAACTGAGCTCAGGATTCATGCCTTGTAAGTTTCTGGCAAATATTTTCAAAACACACTTGCCAAAGAATAAGAACATTTGTCTGATTACTAATACAGTGCAATTGTTAAGACAACAAAAACTACTGAATTTCACCATGGTTTTGTCAAGTAGAGCAGCTGCTTTAAAATGCCCTTGAAGCACCTGACATCTATGAGAAAGCTACAGCTACAATCATGTCTGAATTTTTAACCTGCATCCACTGGGACATTCTGTGAAGTGTTCAGGTTCAGTAACACACAAGGTCTAACCTCAAGATTCTCCGTCCTTACAGAAAGCCCAACAGTTAAGAGCAAACGCTGTCAGCCACACGCCATATAAAACTAAGGATGGGGCGAAACTGTCAGATTTCAGGAACAAATACTTGTCCTACACAAGACAGGGACTTCTCTACTTCCCTTTTTTGAGAGGAAGTCATATTCCAGCTTTGTCAAGGTTAAGGAGCAAGTCCTTTGCTACCAGGTGCACTTCTGAGCTTGATGCTTCTTCAACGGCATTTAAACCCAGATCGGTGCACCCAAACACAGCAAAAACACGCACCTATCTCTAGGAACATCTAGGGCGGTGTTATAATCTGGCGGCCCTCCAGGCAGCATATTGAAGAGCAAGTGATTTGTGCCTCGATCCCACCTAAGGCAAAAGAAGAAACAGGAAACAATTAGAAGGGTGTTCTCTACATACAGATGATAAGTTCTGTCAAAGCCCAGCTCTGGCATCGACTCACTGCATCCTCCCCTGCAGCATTAACCTTAGCTTCTTCCACTTTGTGTTCTTTAAATTCACACAATAAAGTTTCAGAAAGTACCTGGATAACTGCGCCAAAGCCTGAGCCGTCTCCTTGATACGGAGCGCGTTCTGATTGAGGACATCTATGGATGGCACGAAAAGGCAAGCCCGGTTGACATCGTCGGTGTAGAATTCACTGTCAGAGATGGCCGTCAGCAGCTCATTGTATTCCCTGGAAATGGTGTTGCTCACCGATGTCCCATATTCATCTACGTACTTTTTCAGTGAGTAGATGTATACCTTGATTTTGTTTTTGGGATTGAAGCCACATCGATAGACATCGAAGCAGGTGTGCATCCTGCAGCTGAGGTCTCCCCGCTCGGGAATGGGGCTATCGGCAGGAAGCTTGACCACAGGCACATCGTGGACACTGCGTTTTTCAACGGTCCAGTCGCTGGATGACTCAATGGAGTGAGGCCAGAACTGGAACATTCCTGTGGCAATTAGGCCAAGGAGAACGATGGAGAAGAGAGTAATGTAGTAGATGCGATGCTTGGTTTTCATCCTCGGGATGAGGGCTGGACCCCGGGTGTTGTACTTGGCCGACGCACACATAATGGAATCAATTATCTCTTGTCTCTACAAAACAGAGAGAGGTTTTAGGATGGACTCTGGAAGAGGTAAGCAGTTATCACAAGACAGAGAAACATCCACTTAACCCTTTCCAGACACGTTCTTTGCTTCTGCACATTACAGTGAAATTTCTTCAGTTGCTCACATGTCCCACCAGAACATAAGATGCCAACTGGGACAGCCACTTGGCAAGGACAGCATGAGGCTGTCTGCTGGGCCAGGCTGTAACGGAACAACGTTGGCCAGTTAACAACCACAAGTCAGAAAAGGACATGGCTTGGGCAGTGAGGAGAGGGAGAAATCCCAAACACCACAGAAGCAGCGAGTCCTCATAGGTGCCACTCCACCTACGTCTAACTGCATTCACAGTGAATACTAATTAAAAAAAACCAAACAAACCCACTCACCTACAAGTGAAGAGAAACAACCTGGATACCCCACAAAGGGTTTCCAATGGGGCATCACACAGAATGTAGGATCAGGATATTGCTTCTAATGCAAAAGTGCTTTCAAACTGAATTTTACAGGAGCCCTACCATATCTGACTTGAATGATGCTAAACTACTTCTGGCAAGAAAAATGAATTAGCCATCTTTGTCAAGGTGCCTTTTGGGACAAAACAGTGTTCTATGAAATGCCACTGTAGCCACATTAAGAAAAGCATTTAAATAATTGTTCACTGTAGTCCAGTTAACACTTGTAGAGAAAAACATGATGTAACATAAATTATCAGAATCACACAAGTACTGTCATCTTTGATGCTTCTTACAAGCTTTTACACACAGAATTGTGGTTTCAGCAAGAGACAATTTACATTCATGCAGAGTGAAGAATCAGCTACTTTTGCATGCAAAATTCTGTTTAGGTTTTCAACTAAAGCTTCCATAGTAAGTAAATCCAACCTGAACTCCCCACAGTGGGAGCTTTTTAAAAGTAGTAAGCACATTTCTCCTGAAGAAGAATGTGGATAGTATAATTACGTGTTTTCCTTTCGGACAAATGGGATGCTTTCTTGCCTTGAGAGGAAAAAAAGAAAGTCTGAGAGGCAGCCATACAATGACTAACAAATACGAACACAAGAAGCATCATTAAAGCATTGCATGGTCTTTATAACAAATTGGGTTACATTTATTTGGCAGTTCTTCACAAAAGACTGTTAGGATGGGGTGGCTAACACATTACATGACTGCACTTATATATAGCAGCACACAAATAATCTCAGATGCTAATAAACATTCCACTTTTAACAGTTACTCTCATCAACTGACATTCACATTCTGATTCTGGAGACAGTTTTTAAACCCTACCGTACAAGGCAATACATGTGATGCTGTTATCAGGACAGAAGCCAGAATGCCACTTTACTATCAGGCTTATAACCAACAACCTTCCACACGCTTCTGACAGTTAACCATGTTATTCTTCCTTCCTGATTGTCCTGGGTTCAGCTGAGAGTCAACTTTCTTCACAGCAGCTGGCAAGAGGCTGTGTTTTGGATTTGTGCTGAGAAGAAAGCTGACCACACTGATGTTTACAGCTGCTGCCAGGACAGTCAAGGGCTTTCAGCTCCTCTGCTGTGCCCGTGTCTGCAAGGGCAGGAGAAGCTGGGAGGGAGCACAGCCCCAGTGACCAGCCTGGGATTCAACCTTGGGTTCAGGACTGAGATGCAAAGGGGCCAATGGTCTGTTCTATACCATGCATGTCATGCCTGGTATACAGGTGAGGATCCTCTGGAAGCTCGTCCCTTTTTGTTCCAGATCTCTCTTGCTCCTGGTCGGCTCTCTCAGGGTGGTCCCTCTCCCAGGCCCTTCTCCCTCCCTCGATCGGCTCACGGTCTGGGATGCTCAGGCTCTTATGTCCATTCTGGGATTGTGGTTTCGGGACTCTCCCTGCTCTGGGATCGTGAGCCGGGAGTGAGCTGAGCCTTGGTCATCGGCTGGTGAGCAGTGTCACTGTGGATCACTCATTTGTGTATACTAATATTTTCAGTACCATTGGAGCTTAGTTATTAGATTGTTCTTATCTCAACCCACGAGTTTTTTTTTCCCTTCACCCCATTAATTCTCTCCCCCAACCCCAGGAGGGTGAGCAAACGGGTTGTGTGGGGTTGGCTCCCAGCCCATCGCACGGAGGCAGTGCCAGAGCCACCCACACTATGACAAACACCAAACCCTGGCAGCCTTTGAGTCACTCTGCAAAGCCACCTAGACCTTAACCTGGGAGGAAAAAAACCTCTGGGAAACGCCCCTCTGAACCGTTTAATCCCTTCCCCACAG
>NW_010138874.1:0-1565 GCF_000699245.1 Pterocles gutturalis
AGGAAATAATACAGAATTATACTCAAACCCTCATCATTTTCCAAGGTTAAAATGCTGTGACACAAAAATAAACAATTCATTTTTAGTATAGAATATTTTTCCAAAACAGACTTCTATGACAGGAAGTTATTTCAAACAGTGTCTCTTGACTAACTTTATCAGTGACTCACTGAGTAAAATTCATCCTGACCAAGGGGTCTTAGTCCCATTTTTGCTTTCCTCTCAGACTGCTACAAGATCGTGGCAATCTTGTGTGCAGAACAGTTGGAAAACTGTTCTCAGTGGGAATTATTTAACCAGGTCAACAAATTGAAAAGACTGTCCTTCATGAGGATACACGTCACTAGGAATAGTTCTGCTTGCTGGGGCTTTACAGAGACTAAGGTGAACCACAATACAATGTTTCTCAGCCTACAGAATGAAGTATAACAAAACATGTGCTGTATGTGGATGCAATAAAATTGTGACTCACAGGAATGCTGGAAAGACGAATTAAATGTGTCATACTTGGGCAAGGAGTGGTTCAGAGGGCCCATTATCCCTACCTACTGTATGATGTGGGTCAATACACTTACAAGGACATTTTGGAAGCCTCAAACAGACTGGAACAGAAGTGTCTAAGTGAGTTAAGGTAGTCCCTACAGCACTGGGAACAAACACAGATCTCTCTAGTTTCACTGGAGTCTCAGCATTTTTTGATGTTGTTAAGAAACCTTTCAAAACAGGAAGCATGTGAGAAGTACTAGAATAGGTCTGTAGTGCAAATGTTTTTCATCCTTCATCTGCAAAAAAAAAAAAGAAAGAAAAAAGCAGTACACTTTTATAAAGTGTAATTGTGGTGTGATTCAAATGCCAGAAAGCCAGTGCCTAAGTGAGAGCTTTGTTTCTGTTGTCCCAGCTGTATGTTGCCAATGTAGACTTGAGTTTAATTGCAGACATTCTTTAAAGTAAATCATTATCTGTCATTGTCATTTCAAAATTATAAAACATTAAAATAGATGCAACATTCAGCACTATTTAGACAGATCTGAAAACATTTTAGGAGTATGTATTCAGTAGTCTTTAGATCACAGAATTTTATACATTTGCTAGAAAGACCTTTCAGATCAAAATACAGGCAAAATTACCCATAAAATATTGTAAGCTGGTAGAGGAAAAGAGGATAAGCCTTCTCATTTCCACACTTGTCTGAAATTGTGTTATAAAAAGTGTTATAGAGATGTTTAGTTATTGTCATTTCATTAGGCTATTTCTTCAGTCAATGAATGGAACATGGATGGTGAGATATCAAATAGCTTCTTTCCAACAGGGGGAAATTCAAAGGTCCCTAGCAAGATGTGATAAAGGAAAAGTGGATTTAACACGCTACTTGGCATTTGAGGAGAGTCATATATATAACAAAAACATTCCCTAACAATCAAGAATTACCAAACTCAAAATTAAGGGAACTATATTTTGGCACCCTGGGAAAATTTTGAAGTTCTTTTGCAAAGAGCATAATGCAAGTGTAACACAGATCATAGAATCATAGAATCGTAGAATGCTTTGGGTTCGAAGGGACCTTA
>NW_010138875.1:0-485 GCF_000699245.1 Pterocles gutturalis
GTCTGCTGGTTCTGTTTCCCTTATATTCCCCCTAGAGGAATTGCTGATAAACTTAGAAAATTTATTTTATTTTTATCTTAATGTAACACCAACAAACAAAATATCTAGAGAAAACTGGATAAAGCATAACAACCCTATCTCTGTATCAAATGCGTGATTTAGCTTCTGTGCCACTGAGAATTTATCTAGGAGATTCCTTGCAATGAACAAAAATATACCATAAAGATGAAATACATTGGCTGTTCTTCTCCTGAAAGAGCAACGGCCAGGGGCTTCACATTCAGGCAATCTGATACTATAATAAGGGACCACCTAGATAACACTTACATACCAGCTTTGGAATTGCTACTGTTAGAAAACATGATAATAGATTTCCTACTCATTTTCTGCATCTCATGAGACTGGTAAGGTACTGGAAAGATGAGGAGCGATGCCTTTCTTTATAATATGGCATAGTAAATTTTTGTTCTGAATAAAAGAGAAAA
>NW_010138876.1:0-11650 GCF_000699245.1 Pterocles gutturalis
TTATTATTATTTTCCTCCCCTGCTTTCCCTCACAGCACCAGCCACGGTCCATCAGCACGCACAGAAGGGATGAGCCAAACACCGAGGGGAAAGTGTCACTTTGCTACAACACTTTTTTACCCTAAAACATAATACAAGGGCACAGTATTTCACACAACGTTACAGCGGCGCTGTGCAGCCTCCAACACCATCGCTACGGATCTCTCCCAGCTCCTGCTGCTAGCCTTTCTTTCCAGGGGGTCCTTTACCATGGATACTTCAAATACTTGATTATGCACCGAAATATCAGGTTTTGGGCTACCACCTCGAGCCTGGCAGCTTTTGAGGATGCTGGAGAAGGAAATGGAGGAGGAAGCATCGGTGTGGAATTCATCGATGAACGCTCTGCCAAAAAAATAAATTGTCATGCCAGAAATACCTTTTAAAAGCTGTATTCAAATTAACCTCAGACAATGGAGCTATTTTCTGGACAGGTAAAGCCAGGGAAGTCATTTTGAGGCATCCTTTGCCAAGGGACAGGTGTTTTGGAACCAAAAGCATCAGACTACCTTTCCTGCAGGTAACCCCAAAAATGACAGCTAAAAACTAATCCTGGAAGCAACAGCAACAGAACACTGAGCACTGGCAGAAGCAACTCACACCTCCTGATCCAGAGCTCCCAGTTCAGTCTTGGCACACGATTATGGAGCCATCCTACCAGGAAGGTTCTCCAAGCACATCCTCCTCCACAATCCCACTACAACCAGAAGCCCCAAGAGACTGGGACAGTAATTTGAAGCACCCAGGGAGCACAAAAGCCAAGCTTGGGATACGATGCACACAGGTGCTGTCTTCGATTAACATTTTTTAAGTGCTGTCGAAAGATGCTGAGCTGACCAAGCCATGGTCCTGTTCCAGCAAGACTTAGCCGAAGTCTTCTGAAGTTAACTCTAGCGAGGTGTCAGGATGGCATTTAGGTAAATTTAGGGTTTCTGTTCATGGGGACTCCCGAAGAAGTTCGAGTCCCTGAAACACCGGTACCATGAGGGCTCCCAGTAAGAGAAGGACTAAGACCACCATCATCTCGACTGGGAGCATCACTGCCAACCCCATGGCGGGACCAGCCCCGCGCAGGCTCAGCCCAGCTCTCCCAGACCTCTTGCCCACCAGTTTGCCAGTGAGCTGGCACTCACCAGAGGCCCAGGCTTTCATAACTTACACATATGGCCCAAAAAAATATCTGGAAGCCATCAAGGACTTTGGCATAAATCCACAGTGGATTCATACGGACACAGTCCATATTTTTATTATTTATCTGAAGAGCCTGGAAAAGAGCACTTCTGCAATGGCAGCACCGAGGACATGATCTTATTTTCCAGTGATCGGCAAGGCTGCAAGGTCAGATGATGTGGCTGGCATCTTCCCTTCTCTGGTGCTGTGGGTCAACCAAGGATTGTCACACCACCACGGGGAGAAGCCCAAGACTGGTTTTATTCTCATGCTGGGATCAATGGCCATACAATGTTTTAGTTCCTCCTGGTTTGAACTTAATGCTACAGCGCCAACCACTTTGATGATGAAGTCTGAAGAGGGGTTAGGATGGTGGAGCCTAGGATGGGTGACGAAGGACAAGGCACACTTTGTGTGAAAGTGAGTTACAGAAACAATAATACAAATGTAAAATTAACCTTTACTCAGCAAAATGCTTGAGAACTACTTCTTACCATGTTCGTAGATAGCGAGACTCACAACACTGCCCTAAAGTTCCTATCAACACTTCATTACAAACTTCTCCCCTTATATTCAGAGAATTAAAAAAATCTTTGCCTAGAGGGGATTGTTTTCATAAACTCGCTGCACAGGGGTCTCGGTACAGGCAGGAATGTTTATGGAAAATCTGAGATTAGAACATTTCCAACTGGCTGGTTTCAAGTTGCACACATGTAAAGCTATAAATAGGAAGGAAAACGCACGTATGAAAAGCGAAGAAATAACGCACTGTGCGAAAAAACAAGTTTGTCAGCGACAATGGAAAACTGAACATGTTTTCTATTTGACTAAAAATCTAATTTACTATCAAGCTATTCCATTTTGCTGTTAGATTGCTACAAGTGTTATCTCCAGGATCTTTTAATAACAGCTCGTATTTACAGCCCTCAATGGGGCTCTCCAGGCAAGATTTTTTTGAGCAGGGTGGGTTTACCCCCTCAGCGACTTCCCCAGGAGCAGAGCTGGGTCACCACGTGGGATGAGACCTTGACACACAAGCAGGAATTCAAATATAACTCAAGAATTTCAAAGCACTTCAAAACCAGTGAGACCCAGCTGCCGAAATATGGCTGCGCAGCATCTCGATGCACACGCAGAATCACGGCTCTGTTTGCTTTCCTGCTAGAGCCACAGAGCCGTGCCAGGAGAGCCTGGGCAGGAACATCATGATGCTGGACTTGACCCACTACCTCCTAAAATCAGCAGAAAGAGAGGACAACACCCAGAGGACATGCACATACGAGGAAACGCACAGCAGGATACTTTAGTGCACAGAGCATTGGAAGGAGAGAGCACTGAAAGTTGCCAGAACAATTCTGCTGGAGCAGCAAAGGGTTATGGTCCTGCCACCACCAGGTATCACAGAACGGTTCGGGTTGGAAAGGACCTCAAAGATCATCAACTTCCAACCCCCCTGCCATGGGCAGGGACACCTCCCACTCGCCCAGGTTGCCCAAAGCCTCATCCAGCCTGGCCTTGAATCCCTCCAGGGATGGGGCATCCACAGCTTCTCTGGGCACCCTGGGCCACTGCCTCACCCCCCGCACAGGGAAACATTTCTTCCCAATATCTCATCTCAATCTCCCCTCTTTCAGCTTAAAACCATTCTCCCTCGTCCTACCCCTCCACCCCTGATCCAGAGCCCCCCCATCTCTCCTGTAGCCCCCTTTCAGCACTGGAAGGTGTTGGAAGGTCTCCTCAGAGCCTTCTCTTCTCCAGGCTGCACACCCCCAACTCTCTCAGCCTGTCCTTATAGGGGAGGTGCTCCAGCTCTTGGACCAATTTTGTGGCTCTCCTCTGGACTCTCTCCAACAGGTCCAGGTCTTTTTTATGTTGGGGGCCCCACATCTGAACACAGCACTCCAGGTGGGGTCTCACGAAAGCAGAGTAGAGGGGGAGAATCACCTCCTTTTACCTGCTGCTAACGCTAATGAAAGTATGAAGTGTCAGAAGGACGGACAGCACTTCTGTTGGGGCAACACACCACCACCTACCCAGTTATTTCCCAAACACTAGTTATTAAATAACTGTATAGATATATAACCACCTCGGAAACAGTGGTGGTGATGTACAAGCTCACTGCTCCCACAGCAGAGTTAGTGGAGAGGATGCGCCATCCCTGGAGGGGTTCAAGGCCAGGCTGGACAAGGCTTTGGGCAACCTGGGCTAGTGGGAGGTGTCCCTGCCCATGGCAGGGGGGGGGACTTGGTCATCTTCAAGGTCTCTTCCAACCCAAACCATCCTGTGATTTGGTGGGTGCTTCCTGACCTCTCCCACTGCAGGGTCAGCCAGCTTTGCCCCAGGTACCCTCCTCACTACCCCTTCACCAGCAGGCTTTGCACTGGAGTGGACGAGGAACACTCACAAACTCCGTATGTCAGCTGTGGCCACGGTGACCTCCAGCTGAGCAGGAACATCTGCAACCTCAACAGCAAGGTCCAGACCAGACCATCATCTACAGCAAAACGCTCAGTATTTATACAACATTGTTAGAGCTCCGAGAATGTTCACAGACACTAACTAGAGAAACCACAAGCACGTCTGCAGCCAGTACTACATTTCAAGCACAAAAAATCCCCTCTGGAAATGGGAGATCCTCCTCTTTCCCACATCTTACAAGTCCTTACAGGCAATGAGTCAAAAAGAGCCTGGCTGAGGGAAAAGGCAAGGAAAGAGGGATGTGTTGGGTCATCGTCTCTATTCCCCCCATCCTGCACGACTCCGCTCTGCCATACATTTCCACTGCTGTCTGGCATTGCTTTAAAAAAACCCAGAAGCAACTGGCCTCTAACCGCGTCCCCTGTTCTGCTGGTTTCAGGAGATGTTCGTGGCTCATTGCTGTTCCTCCACAGGCTCTGTACAGCTTGCACAGGAAGGGTGTCCACGGTCTGGAGTCGCGTCTCCAGGGATCACCTCCATCTCCGCTGGGAGGTGTGTGGGGCAGTTCAGACACGGACCCTGGAGGAATCGTCGATCAAACTGCTGGTAACACTTGCACTGGCTTAGCTCTGGTTTTAGACGCCTTTGCCTCCAGCTATTCTGTACTCTACAGGTTGCCTGCAAAATTCTTGCATGGCAGCAGCTGGACTTATTGCTCGTACTAGACTTCAGCTACGTCGTTAAAGCATGTAACCAGATGCGTAAAATATTCCACATCAGCAAAAATATTTATTTCTGCACGTACTTGGTGGTTTTGCATGGAGTACAGCAACTGCAGGAGGTACTCCTGAGAGGGGACAAAGACCACTGATGCAAGAGCTTAAAAGACAGCAATTAGGACCCACGGGTGAAATAGATGATGCAACATTTAAAATCATTTTGGCTGACTCAGTTGAGATGATCCTACAACATGAAGGCTTTGGCCAGCGTACGGTGTGGAATTCCAGTCTCCTGAAATCTCGTTAGCTCAGCTCACTAACCGCAGTTTGCCTCTACTTTCTTCCAATTTTAAACTCTCTACAGTAGAGCACGTGTAGGGCGAACACAAATTTTAAACATTACGCTTTGCTGAAAGGTACCGCAAGTATATTTTCTTTTGGAAGAGGTCGGGTGGATTATTTTACTCTGAAAATGAGGTTCTCAGGATGTTCATATTTCAGGGCAAGCTCTGCTTTTGCAGCTCAGAGGGAAGGGTACGCCAGGCTGTGGGTATCGCGGGGTTCCTCAGAAACTCCTGCTGACACAGCTTCCTCTTCATCTTTGTCTCGTATCAAGTTAGTAGTCAATGTGTTATTTTAACAGCATGACAACAACTATACAGAACGTCAAATAGTTACCTTTTATCTGGGGTTTTATTCCTGCCATATATTTCAATGGAAATATACAACTTAATGTTGCAGCATATTTCACACTGAAATGGGTAATAAAAAACCAAACTATAGACTGTGCATCTCCCCTAAGACATCAAAGAGGAACACACTGAAAATCTCTACTGTTTACTACTCTGTCTTCCAAAATCTCCACACCGATATGCTGTGCTTGAACGATAAATACTGCTAGGAATATATTCAAGGTTCTTAATTTTTTTTTTTTAGACATAAAATATACATATAAAATATATCCCGAATCCAGAATATTCTGCCCAGCCTGAGTCTCAGTCCCAGCCTGATGTAAGAACGGAGATGGAGGACAAACCCTTTTCACCAGACTTTGACCCCATCACATGGGAACTCGGTGTTCCTCAAGAAAGGCGTTTTCAAATCTCAGAGAAGGATCACGAATTTTACATCTTCAGGTGCAAACCAAAACCCCTCTATTATCTCCTGTAATATTTTAATATCGGGCCAACACTGGAGGCACACGGAGGGAGGAGGGCTCAGAAAATACTCAGGATCTCCCTTTGGGGTCTCTAAAAATGCACATCTCCCCCCATGCATCAAATCCAATGTTTTTCGCTACCTGCCCGCTGCAAGCTCCTGTGTATCTTCAGTCAGATGCATTTTCCCTCCTACGGAAACTGCAAACCAGGGAAGAAATATTCCCCATCCTTTTCAACACACACGACAGCTGGCTAATTACCTAAAATACAGTTTTATCAATATTACTTCATTCACTCAACCCCTCTTCGCTGTTAGCAAACAAGAGCTGAAAGACTCAAACTTCCAGATCTTTGGGTTTACCCAAGAAAGTTTTCCTCTCCAAGGGAGACCTGACGGTTGGACCTGCCACAGGCACCATGTCTACACAGAGCAGTCTCCAGGACCACTTCAGGATGGGCGCTTTGCCTGCAAGATCCTTGTTGAAATTGCTTTGGTTTGGTCAACTCTTACATGAAGCACACACAAATACACCCGCTGGGAAGACAAACAGGACAGAGAAGTTTCAGAAGATCAGGAGAACATGACTTGCCTTGGATGAAGGACTTCTGACACTTTTTTCCTGCTAGGGGATGAATTTACCCGAGGACTATCAGGTTAATTAACTCCCAGTGTCACAACATTTCCCTGATCAGTGAGCACCGAAACCAGAATTACCAGCTGTAGTTATTGATGAGATCAGAAGATGGAAAAGGAAGGTACTACTAGGGTTTGTATAAAACAACAGTTCTCCAAGGTCAGCATCTGCTGCTCCACTGACAGCCCAGGACTCAGCAGAGGTGCCTGCAGGTCCTGCTCTTCCCTCCTTCAGAGGCTTCCAGTGATGACCATGGTCTTTGCTGCTTCTTGGCTTTTAGAACCTGGACAACATCCTCCAGTCTGCCAGAGCTAATCCACAGGCTGCCTGGTCATCCTGAAACACAGATGGAGGACAACAAGGCATGCTCAACTATATTCATACCTGGGCAAGTGCGACCTAACGGTTCTGACATCTTCTGGGTCAAGCATGAGTTTAGCATCTGCATGTGCTCAGCAAATACATGACGCTTGCAGACACCAAAACAGAGACAAGGCGAAATAGCTGAATTCCATGTTTTGCTTTTTTGATGTTCGTTCCTCTTCCATTGCTTCCTCTCTTAGCAAGAAAGCCCAAGCCCCTAGATGCCCATCCATCTCGAGCTGGGTGACACCACCCGACGTCACACACCTGCTTAGAAGCAGGTTTTTGCCCTGGGGACTTGCCTGGGCTTTCTATTCAATCTTCTTCCTTGAAAAGCAGCCCGTCTTCAACAGCAGGCAGTGCTGGGTTGCTGGCTCGGCTGGCCGTGGCCCCCCCCCCCCAGGGTTGCTGGGGGGGAGATGAGCAGGTCGCTGCTCCAGCGAGCTCACGCACGGCGGCACAGAACAGCCGGCACACTGCCAGGAGCCAAAGCTCCTTATCTTCCGGGGACCTGCTGGGCTGTTTCAGACATCTGCCCTTGATGCCTGTGCCATGGAAGCTGGAGCCCAGAGCACCGAATCCAACAGCTTTTCCTCTCCCCTAGGAGAGATCTCACAGTTTTGGCACAGCATCTTCACCATGGTGGCTTTGGCTCACCACGAGATGACCGCCCAAGAGGGTACAAGCAGATGGTCAACAGCCCTCACCCCCTGCGATGGTACAGACACGCGACAAGCTTGGTGTGCAACCACGGTGCCACAAGCCCAGGGATCCAAGAGGTCCTCCACCACCACCCCAACCACCCCAGCTCCGCATGGGAGTTGTACCCTTCACCCTAACAAGACCCAGCCAACTCCTCAGCTCTACTAATGAAAGCAGCACGGCAGCCCGAGGCGAAACACAAATATCTGGAAGTGGGGACAGCCAACAACAAGCCCATGGCTATTTTGGAAGAAGCTGAAAAATTGTTGAGCAGTGATTTATTCAAGAGATTCAGCAGTTCACCAACTTCGCTAAGCTTCGGAGATGGTAAAAATGTAACAAGTGAGTCTCTTGCATGAATAAAAAATTACATTTTACATAAATTAAATATATAATTTGATTAAACATGTTTATGTCTTTGCAGTGACATTTAGAACAGGAAGTATTCATTTTCTGTTTTGAAAGGAAAAAACTCTTTCAAATGTAATTTGAAGCTGTCAAACCAATCTTCTTTACAGATCTTTTAAATGTCACATACCTTCGAAAGGGGATGGCAGATTCCTTTCAAATATGCAATTGCAAACAGTCCAAGCAAAATCAAGAATTTATTAAAATATGCTACTGACATTTATACTGATTAAGTGTAGCCCTTTCCTCGCTGCCTTTCGATAGACTCCCCTACAAAAGATGTGTCACAACAGCTCCTATTAACGCCGCGCTCGCCGTAATTCCCCAACACACAACCAGCTCTTCCCAACCAGCAAATTCCAGCCGCAGAACAACCTGCCTCTTGTTTTGTACGGGGACTAACATGAATTTGTGGCTCCTTTACATGAAGAATTATATTTTTTGATGATTTCTTACCAGCACGCCTGAAATTTATAACCAAAAATATTAACGGCATTACTTTAAATCAAGGGCAGCACTATACTTAATGGCTTTAAATGGAAGAGTGGATTAATCATGATCATAAAGAAAACCTACTGCAACGCATTTCAGACAACTTTACGTTAGCAACCTGGATGTTTTGTTTTATAACCACAAAATCTATCTGTAGATTATTCTTGTTCTCCCCAATTAGAATGCATTTCTGGATTTTTTTTTTTTCCTTTCCCTTTTATTTTAAGGAACAGAGGAAAACCCTCTCAGCTACTGGTGAATGGCCAAGTGCCGCAACGATGGCAGCTCCCATTCCCAGTTACTTCCCACCGACATATTGGACATTTTAGGGTCATTTAATTTTTTTTTAGAAGACAATTTAATTATTATTCCTCCTTCTCTGTCAACAGGCCAGTGAAGTGCACGGGCACAACTTTCCTTAGCATTAAGGGAAATCCCCACTGTAAATTCTCCCCCGTGAAGCAACATCAAGAGCAAGGCCATCCTGAGCAAGCATACTCAAACTGGAAAATAAAATATACCTCCCATTTCTCGCTGCCACCACAGGGAAAATGTAATGAAGTGCAGGAGATTAAGCTACAATTCCTCTATCAAATCTTCCTTGCACGCTATAATTACTCAACAAAACGTATACAACAGTTACTCCTTGACAATGAAAATTTGTCGCACGTTATTGAAAGACTTTATCCTAATGCTCTCAACTTTCTGGTGCAGAACACAGCAAATTACAGCACGGCCGTCGTAACATAAATCACGGTCGCTACCAACTCTGGCTTACTTAAAGCTTACGCTCAGTATTTAAAAAAATCAGAAAATTACTAAAGAGACTCTTAGTACTGCAGAAAGCACATCAGTGCCAGGCAACGGGGACACAACGCAGCCCGCTGGCAGCACTCTCTGCTGATCACACCGCGAAAGGCATCCAAAGCAAGCTTGCCTGAAAATAGCCAGGACCACAATCAGCATTTTCTTGGAGGATTCACGTGTGCCATTCATCATCACGCCATAAATGAATTTAATGTAGTTAAGGATGGAGAGGAACTTGGCATTGGGCTTCAATGCCCTAACTCCCACCTCTACCCGTGACAATCGATGCCCTCCACAAGGTGTCCCTCCATCTAATACCAGCCCATCCACCGTGGAAAACACATGCTGGGGGGTTCAGCTTGTGACGGACCACAAAATGACTGCCCCCAGTCCTCTACCCTTCCTTCCACCAACCACTGCAAGGGGTGTCCAAGAATTCTGGGGGTTCCCAAAGACCTCTTTTGGAATGACAAGTATCAGTATCTAATCCCTTCGTGAACAGCTACTCTCTGGTGTATGGATCTACCAATACCTTCTGCCGATACATCACCGCTTATCAGTGTCATAAGCATTGTTTAAACAAAACGAGGAAAAGTTTAATATCACAGTCAAGCACATCACTTTTGACAGGTTTCTCAAGTATGCAAAATAAGTCACCCCTCTGAGCTCCTCCTATCGCGCCCCTAAATCACATCTGTACGACTCACACGAGCTGGGCCACTGGAGGAGACCCTGCCTGACATCCACCACGCCGCTGGCACCTGGATAAACTCAATACCGCATGCGGACGCTCATTTCTCCATAGTCTCTTGAATGACATGGCAAGCATCATCTTCCAAGGTAAGGGCACTCAGCACCCGACAGCACAGCATCTTCTCCATCCTCTCCATTTTTCCAGCTCCCAAAAAGGCAATGAATCTTTTTGCTAGCAGAGGTGGTGTTATTCCCATTCCTTGCACCTGGAAAGTTCTCCTTGACTAAGACTCTTCTGCAGCATGGGCACACCAAGGAATTTGTGTTTTGCCTCTGCTTCTCCGCTCGCCCGATTGCTTTTATACATGGTAATACCCAAATGCAGGAACAACCAAACACCTGAGGTGTAAACGGGACCATCCCAGCTCTGCTCACTTCATCGAATCATAGAATGGTTTGGGTTGGGAGGGACCTTAGAGATCACTTCCATTCCCATTGATCTGTGGAGTCCAGTCCCATCAATCCCTTTGGTCTGCAGTGCTGGGGAGCACAAGAGTTAAGCTTTCTCAACGTTTAATACAACTTCAGTCAGTCCACGGTACTTTCCCAGCCTCTGTAAGGTCTTCTTACAGGTTTTGTCCACAAAAACGAGTGGTCTTGAACTACAAGCAGGACTGCTGCCCTTCCAGAAAAAAAGGGAAGGAACCAACCACCAAACACTTCATACGCAAGCAGGCCTCTCTCAAGGAGAATACCTTCCAACCCTGAAGGTCATACTCATGAAACGAAGCCCTGGGAGATGTCACCAGGCTGCTTTCTGACCGGCATTTTTTTTCCCACAGCCACTGTCAACACCTGGACATGCCACCTGGAAAAGGTAGGAAATCTGCCTGATAGGCTTCCCGAAAGCGCAGCGGGTCCAATCCACCTCTGAGTTACTCTGAAATACAATTTTGGCCCACCTTACCAGCTGGTGTAAATCAGCATCATTACAGCAGCGCAGCAGAGAGCGGAGCCTGGCCCCCGTCGCCGCTCCAAGGCGCGGGAGCATCCCTGATTGCCTCTGACAGAATCAGCGCACTCGTCACCGACGTTTTCCAGAGCCGGAGCAGGAGGTTTGCCTTTATTTCCACTTTACTGCATCCTGCTGACCCAGGACACGGCGTGGAAACACCGAGTACGGAGTGACAAGATTTAATAGCCAAGTGATAATGTGCATCTGGTGCCAAGAGCCTGCTTCTGACGATGGGGATTTAGTGACTCTGCTCCACCGCAACCCAGGCACACGGACACATCTCAGGACCCTTCACTCCCCGAGCGTCTCCTAATCCCTGTCCAGCAGACCCATGTCCTCCTCCATCTCCATCTGCCACCACCCTAAACAGCACCAGCAGCTCCCAACGTTAGATGTCCAGCACAGACACCATTCCCCCCTCCCCGATTGGGCTATTTGCTTGGTTGGTGGAAGCAGGAACAGGAGAAGCAGCCATCCAAGGAATATTACATACAGACAGTTACGGAAAAATTACAGAAACATCACACAAACCCCATACGGAGCGTGTGAGTATATATTTCTCCTGCCGTAACATAATTAATGCAAAACACCCTGGGATCATGTTCTTTTTCCAATGCACCGCATTGCATTATTTTTGTTGATCCGTCTGGTTGGGTTTTTGAAAGCCATCGCTTCCTGCATTCCACAACAGAAACTTTACACCCATAAAACCCGGTACCATTGCTTTTTATTCTTCCTGTCTTTATTCTATTTATTTATTCAGCTATCCAACGTGAAAGGCCATAAATCGCCCTGCTACTTAAGTCACAGGGGGAATTCCGTTAAACATAAGTAAAAACTCATAAATAACTTCCTGCAGTCAACAATGCATTCATTTTCTTCTCTGCTTTCAGACTAATCTTCCAGCTAACAAATCAAATCAAGTACCAAAAATGTAATTATTCCATCGTGATAATCATCTCCTTATACTCAGAGCATACCTTGGCTTATTTCTTCTCCAATTAAAATTAGCAGAGAGGCTCGGGCGGG
>NW_010138877.1:0-11965 GCF_000699245.1 Pterocles gutturalis
CGGCGCTGCTGTGGGCAGGGCCCGCGGCCGCCCCGTCCCGCTGCCCTGCTGCTCTCTGCCGCTGCCGGGAGCTCGGGTTACCTTTATGGAGGGGCTGGTTTTGAATGCGTGGAGCGTTTGTAGTGCTGGTTTATTGGTGTAGGCTGAAGATCGTCCGGTTGATAACTTCATAAAAATTCAATATAGTGTTATGAGGGCATCAGTTAGTTGGACTTTCAAATAAATAGCATCAGTTAGCCTCAGCTGCACGTGAAAGGCTGTGTGTGGCTTGCGTTTTGTATCTGCGCTGGAGGAAGAAATCACATTTTAGTTGTCTGTAGCTTCTGGGAAGAGTTGTGAGACAAAAAGAAAAAAGGCCTAGTGCAAACTGGGATTTCAGTGCTTTTCTAGAACGTTTGGAGCCAAAGCATAAACACCAGCCAAATGGTGAATCTGTGGAAGTTTACCTTTATTAGTAAGGGGAGGTACACAGCTCTGAGCATAAGAGCTGGACTTAATTTGTTCTTAAATGTTCAGTAGTAGTGTGCGTGTTACCTGACTTGACTAGACTTTCTGTCTGCTGTAATGTGATTTTACTTTAAGATGTATAATTGTTAGTCATGAAACTTCCATGGTCCTATAACGCATGCTTCCCAACCTGTACATTTGGGGTAGTAATTACACACTTTAACGTTCAGCTTAAAAAGTAGGAGGAATTACGAGGTTTTTGGAGAGTCTATGTCAATTTGGAAATTGTGACAGTTGCGTCTTATTTCAAAAAGGTATGTGGAGTAAATTGAAAATTGAATGAAGAAGAGAAGAGAATGCTTTGTAGGATAAAAATTTACCAAGAAGCAGAGCTTCAGGATTTAACTAAAAGTTGTGACTATACTTACTTCATGTAGTGAAGTTTTATTATTCCAATTTTATTTTTTTTTCCTGTTTCTCGTAGTTGATTAACTTCCCCTAAATTTGGCAATAGACAGGCTAAGATTCTTACTGTGAGGAACTGACAGTTTTGTTGCACTACTCCACTTCTTTGAAATGAGAATATACACAGTCTCGGAGTTAGGCAGGAGGTGCAAGGATTTGAGCTGATAACTTTTATCCCCTTGTGCAGTAGCAACAACAGAAATTGTAGGCTTTGAGAAATGCTGGGTGTTTGTTTGATCTTTCCATGGGTAGTGGGGTTTTTGAATAAAAAAGGTTTTGGTAATGTTCTTGGGTTTTGGAAGAATAGAGCAATGCTACTAATGTGCAAATGAAGTTGATTCATGAGCAGGATCTTAGTATTAAATTTTTGGTATGGGTTTTCTTTCTGCGAATGACATATAGAACTAATTCTGTTGAGTCTTTAATATATAGTCATATTATCTCTGTGTTTACTGATACAGGGTACAAGTAGTATTGGTGTTGATGTATGTGTATTTCAACACAAAAAATGCATAACAACAAACCACTAGTAGAATAGGCTTACAGATGAGAATTATATTCATTAGAAAGGATTAAAAAGTCTAAACTGCTCTATTCCATTTGTAGTCTTAAAAAAGAAGGTATGCACACAAAACATGGAAGAGTGATTGCAGGTGTCTCATTCTTTCTCTTTTATGACAAGAACATTTTGTAACTCAAGCAGAGGAGGAAGACTTGCATGTGAATGATGTTTCCAGCTTTGTATTTTACTTTTATGTGTGAACTTTGAGCAAAGTTGTTAATTGTCCTTTTCCAGGCTGTGGTTCTGCAACCTCCTTTTCTGTACTGCCCCTATCCAGCCCTGCTCCCTTCCTTGCACTGGAACTGGTGCTGTCTTAGCCATTAGGCAATGTGTCTCAGCTCTCTCAAGCTGGTAGGAAGAAAACATAGCAGTCCTCTGCCCAAAAAACTCCAGCAAACCCCAGAATTCTGCCAGCTGACTTAGCTGATCTGAGGGGTTGGAGTGCCAGTGCTGTCCCAGCACAGGGGGTGGGGTTGTTTGCCAGGAGCATGGCAGCTCTGTGTAAGCATTGGCTACAGCTGGCTTCCATCATGAACCCATGCCCTGTTTTGAACAGGGGTAATACTTGCTTTCTGGTAAAATTCAGTGTCTTGGTTTGGGGGTCTTGGATGAAGAGAAGAAACACAGTACTGCTACTGGCAAATACCAGGGCGGTGTGGGGTGTGTTGTTTTAGACTTTATGAAGTCTTGAACGCCTGCTGATATGAGCCCGCTTTTTTAAAGTAATTGTGACAAAAGAGCCTGTTATTTGGTCTAGGATTTGCATCAAGGGGCCTACTTAGGTGGCTGAAGTTGTAACAGAATGTAATGTGACTGCGACTTTAGTCATTGGCAGTTACTTGAAGAGCTGAAGTGTCCTGAACTATTTTCTTTGTTACTTAGCAGTGGAAATGACTTTTTTCTTTTTTACCTTACAAGCTACCAGGCATTTAGGAATTGTATTTTACTTCTATTAAGCTTTGGAAATCAAATGAGTAAGATGTAGAACATTACTAAGATGGTAATTAACTTTGTTAAGGAATTGTATGTAAGTGGAAACTGGGTTGTTTGTACAGTTTCATAGCAAACAGCGTTCTAAAAGTATTCCAGTATGGATAGATGTTAAATACCGTAATGGCTTAGTGTGAGTCTGCTTATGTTCCAAGAATGAAAGCATTAGTGGACCACAGTAGGGTGCTTTAAGCAAGGTACTTGGGGATTCTTCCCCAGCTCTTGTGATGGAATTGTTATAAAATGAGCACAAGGTGGCATTCAGCAGGTCTTGTTCTTTGAAATATAATAGTAAGAAATATAATGTTATTTGAAAATAAATAGTAAGAAAGCATACCTGTTACTAAGGAACATGCAGTTTGTTTTACAGTATTTGCATTGATCTGTAGGTTTTTTGCATGTATCCCTGTAAAATTATTAAAGCAGAATTTCCTAGAAATGTGCACATTCTGAGTGTAGCAGGAAAAGCTATGTGTGAAAGCATATCTAATTCGGAGTGTTAGAGCTTCAGCATTAGCAGCAGTTGGCCTTTGTGATCAGCTTCCAGAAATGTGGATTTAAGAGGAGGATGGTTGTCCTGCTATCTGTACCAAGATGAGATTTAGCGGGCTTGTTCAAAACTAAGTTTGATTGTTTGGCTTTGGCAAGAATGAAAGGTGAGCATTTGCGCTTCCCAAGCATGCTTGCATAGTCTTTAATCAGAGCATCTTTAATAAGTATGATTACCTTCATCTCAGCTGAAAGAGTTAGTTGACTGTAATTTATATACAGTTGACTCTCTGCAGTTTATATACAGATGATGCACAGTAGACACTTATTTACATATACATTAACATGAGAATGCTTTGGAGGGGGTGCCAGCAAAAAGGTTGAAAGCCACAATTCTTTGGGCTCCCTTTATAGTAGTTTCCCTAGCGTTTGATGTGGACTCTAAGTGTTACAGGGAAGTGGACTGCAAGGTTCCGTATTTCAATGTAACAGATGCCCTTCCAAGAAAAATTACAGTAAGAATGGGATGTTTGCAACCACTGCATAATAGTATATAATTACACATGTTGGATCCTTCAGAGAAGACCTGAAAATCATTGTTTTTAATTAGAAGTGATCTGAAGTTTTGTCTGGGTTACAAAAACTGTAAGCACTTTTTGTAGGCTGGTGGATCTCCACTTGTATTTCAGTGGTGAAAACTGGAGTGTGAAAGTACTTACCTGTTCAACCGGAGCTGAATTAATGTGTGTGTGTACACACATGAATTGACAAGTACGAATGCATTTGTAGTGGAAGTTGACATTTTTTTCCAGTAAGAGACAGCTTGCAGGCTCCCAGTGGCATAGGTTTTTTTTTTTCCCCTTACTTGAGGGGAATTCCTTTCTCTTAATCTGTGCTTCCTTTGAGATAAGTCTGAGTTGTCAAACCTTTTCTATTAATTTTCTGTACCTTTTCAGCTTTATATGGCTTCTGTTTAAGTCATCCCCGAGAATGTATGTCCTTGTGTTCTGCAGTCATTGACTACTAATACTTCTAATAGTTGGTTGTTTTTTTCTTTTTAGATTTTACCCAAATATTTGCGGAATACTCCTGCTGGTTTTCCAGTCCTCTTTCTTTCTTCTCATTGCCATCATGAATGGTGAGAGGGTTACAGGGCCTTCTCCTGATTGCTGTAGAGGCTGCAAGGAGGAGCAGCATATTTGTAGGCGTATGGAGGTGTGTGAGAGTGCTGTTTATATTGGAGTGGAAAGGTATATCAACCTCCCTTAAAGCTTTTACTCCATAACTTGGAAATGCTGAGACCGAAGTGAAGCTTGAACTTCTTACGGGTTTTGTAAGTTTAGAGACAAAATGTGATAAAATCAACATTGAAAGAGGAGCAGAGGTGCAGATGAGAGGTAAATGCAGGAAAATATTAAGGGAGCAGACCGAAAGTTTTCAAGTAAATGAGAGTCCTCCTTTGGCAAGGAGGATACACAGAAGAGTGTATGGGAGAAAAGAAGTGCTAGTCCAGCAAAATATGCCTGTTGGTTATGGCACAGCAGAGTTAATGCTACTAAAACTCCACGGGTCTTCAGTGGAAAATAACACTTTATACTTACAGATGACAAGTTTGCTGAAGTACCTTTCCAAAGAGGTTTGTGTCAAACTGCTTCTTAGATGCTGGTCAAGTGATTAAAGCATGCTGCTCAGGGGAACTTTCTTCATACTAAGCAATGTAAAAGGCAGGTGGTTTGGTTTTTAACTTGTTCCTAATGGATTCTGTTGTCTTGATATGTAATCCAGTAGGAAGCTGGAAGAAAATAAAAGCAATTCTGTTTCTTAGTTGTGTGGGGGAGTAAAGTCCAAGAAATTGTTGAATCTTGTAATTCTCTTACATCAGGTTTGAGTGTTTTGTGAACTTTCTGAAAGGATTTACTTACAGATTTCCTAATTTTGCACAAATGTTTTTTTTACTTACGTGGTAGAGTGCTGCTAAAACTCTTGGCACAGAGTTGTTTAGTGTTACTTTAAAAAGCAAACTACTACTGTCACTTAGCGTAAGTTTATCAGTGCAGCTATACTGATAAACTAAACTCAGATTCCTGCCATCATGTATTCTGTAGCTAAGGTAGCGCATGCATAATTATGACTCTTTCTTGCTTCATAAACCTGTATGTACAAAATTGTGTTAAACTGTGTTAAACTGCTTAATGCACTGTTCATTTAAGTAAGACAGCATCTCAAGATGTAGAAGTGACTCAAGTGTCAGGTATTAGCACTTGATGAGAAAGTCTGGTTTCATAGCATGCCCTCCTGTTTTGCCATCAGAGGCTGTTTGTAGTGACAAATGGGCACTTGCAGAGAGAGAAGTGGTAAATCTCTAAATATATGCAGAAAATCAGATGATTGAAGATATTGGTGTTAAAATGGAGATTTCTTTCTCAGATATGAGGAAAGTAGTCGTGGATAGTACTCTTGTAAGAGGCACGTGGTGGGCTTGCTTGTGAGCGGTGCTGCGGTGATTTATATTCCTACAAGTACATAGGCATACTAGAAAAACTTGAGAAGCATCTTCAATGCCATTTTATTTTCCTTGGTGTTTACATGCAAAATCCTTTTTAAAACTGGGAATTTGGTTTTATTCCTGACAGTGATGCTAGCTATAAGTACCTTTCTGGTGTGTGAATACGTAATTCAGAAATTACTGGACCCAACTGTCAGCTTGTTATTGGCTCTGAAGAACTTAGCAGCAAGTAAACAAATAAATAAATGTGAGCTGGCTGCCTAATACGGAAGGTCTTTTGACACTTCTTTAATACTTGGGCTGTTGACAGCGGGTGAATTTAGTGCTGGAAAGGGACTGGATTCCCAGGCTTGAAATGCCAGTAGCAATAGGCTGTGTTTGCATCCCTTCGCTAGATGCTTCCAAGAAAGAAATTGTAAGAAACTGTGATTGATAAATGGTAGATAGGTTATAAATGGTTGATAGATGACGTGGGGGGAGAAGTCCAACACATGTGAACTCCTGCAGTGGGTTATGGATTTGCGCATCATGGGGGAGCTCTTAGGGATGGAAATATTTTGAAAGCATGCTCTGCAACAGGGAATGTTTCATTCCTGAGACATTCTCTAGCCTATTGAGGGTTATGATGCTTTCAAACTTACCTCTGCAGTGATGCTGTCCTGCTTGTAGCTAGTGTTAGTGTTGATGAGTAGTGGAATTGCTGCTTTTTCCTCAGTTACTTTTTCTTTGATACACTTTCCCTAGTTTCCAGTTTGTTTTAGATGCTGAGATTTCAAGCTTTCCCCTATACTTGAGTAAATACTTTTTTTTTTTTTTTTCCCCTGATTCAGTTACTGAAATCATGAATCCTGTGTATAGCCCTGGATCTTCTGGGGTTCCCTATGCAAATGCCAAAGGAATTGGTTATCCGGGTAAGTAGCTCTATTAATGAGTTTCAGTTATACTGATCTTTGTTTGTAATAAGTAGTCACTTATGAATGGCTTGATGTATGGTAGTCTGTTTTGAGTTTTGGGTGGGTTTTTTTAAAATTTTAAGAAGTGACATGAGAAGAGTCATGTTAGTTGTTCTGTTGTATTTTCAACTTCAGTATCTCTTCTAAACTGGCTTATTTTAGGAGCTCTAATAATTACACCCTGTGAGAAGAGGGAGTCAGTCTATTTCTGATGCTAGTTGGCTGGTGCTGTTAACCTTTATATCCTCTAATTCTTGTTCATGCTATCTGTTTTACGACTGCCTGAAGCATAGTGTGAAAATTGGGACCAAGAAAATGATCAAAAAAATGTTTTTAAAACAGAAATGAAATGTATTTCTTGCTTTCTCTGCTTCTCATTTGGCTTCAAGTTTATCACCAGGGCTTTTTCCCCTTATATCCTAATGTGTGTGTGCACAGGCTTCATTTCTGATGTCCCCACACTTCACAAGTTGGATGGGGCAATAATTAGATTTGGACAGAACTTTCCAGGAAGGCTGAAGAGAAGTGCTGCGTGCCTCTGTGTGGCATTTCAAGCAGTGTGTTTTGATGCAGTCTTTTTTTTCTGATATCTGCAGGGTAAGGGAATTAGTCCATCCTGGGAGAGGCAGGAGGGTCTTTCAGCTCAGATCTTACGTATAACCATTTAAACGTGTAGCTTTTACAGGGAGGCTGTTTGTGATTTAGTTGGTGTCTGTGTTGGGAATGCTAGAAGTCATTCTGCACACTTATGTTTATAGTCTTTGTAGCTGTACTGTATTTTCCTACTGGTGTTTACAGTTTTTAAACTTGTTCTTCAGCTTAGGTAGTGTACTGGAGTTCCTATTTCTCTGTTCCTTCTGCTAAGTACTAGTACATAAATGAATTTTCTTTACTGTTGACTTGATCACCTCAAAAAAACTTATACTTTTTATTTTGGGCTTTCAGGTGTTTTTAATTTTTTCCTCAAATTAGTGTACCTTTCTTGGTTTCTACAGTATTTATAAAGGGAAAACACGAACTGTTTTTAAGTCTGTTGAGTGACTGAAATGGTGCACCAATAAATTGTAAAGCTGATGCTGTGTAACCGTAAGTCCCGCAGGATGTTTTTATTCTCTGTAACTGTCTTAGTTGTATGGACTACAGTAATTTTATAATAAGGCAAGCAGCAGTGGTTTACAAATTAATATCAGTTACAGTACAGTTATTTCTATATTCTTAATTGCTTTTCCAAGGCTTTCTTTTGCTTTAGATAAAGATAATTATAAATTATTTAAGTGTAACGTTGTCTTTTTGTCTCTGTTTGTTTTCTAAACACAGATTTGTATTAACCGGGGTTTCATTTGGACTTGCAACCATTTATATGCTGGATTGAAGCTCTTGTTTATACTAATCTAAGTGGCACCTTAATTTACATAGGAAGATATGCTATTATAGATTAATAAATAGCAGTTTAAACAACATACAGCTTTTAATCTTTCATTCTACATTTAGGCTGCATATTGAATTATGTAATTACTGTATATTTGCCAGTCTTCACTTGATTGTAAATTAGCATAACTAAAATATGTGGAATTTAAGTAGAATTGTTATACAAGTGCCTTAAATGTCGTGCTACAAATTGATCACTCAAAATTCTTCCTTCCAGCAGTCAGTCAGTTTACACAAGGGTGACCCTTACATTCAGCTTTGTCAGTAAGAATTGCAGTATCACACTGTTACGGATAGTTTGCTGAGCTGCCTAGTTCAGGCTTAAAGACTGTGGGACAAACACATTCTCTAAAATGAAAAGTAGACTTGCATTTTAGGATTTTAAAACAAAACAACCCTGTTGCATGACTGAGGTTCCCTTCTTTGCCTCTCCTAATTTAAAAGCTACAGATTCTCCATTTAGAATCATTGAATTTACATGGGTTGCGTGGTGATAGAAAGGAACAAAGATATTGCTAGGTGGAATGTATTGTTTAAAGACGCTGTGTTTCTAAAGCTGTTGCGTGTTTAATAGCTGTTTATATTATATGACACTTATTTCAAGGTGTTGAATGGGTTGAGAGTGGCAAGGAATCAATATCCAAATATTCTCACACGTAGGAAAGTTCTGTGAGAAGTTAAAACTGCTGCTTGTCATAGTTACATTTTCCACAAACGACTTGTTCTTGAGCAGTGCAGAGTGCTCCACTGTGGAGCTAAACCTGTGAAGAAAGAATAGAGAGCTGAAAATGTATACAACATAAATAAAGTTGCAGATGTGTAGTCAGTTTGAGTAAGGTGTAAAGCTGTACTAAGGCTTTTCACTAGCAGCTCGTGAACTGGAAAACTTAAGAACTATTTACACTCTGAAAAGTTGTTATGAATTACGTTATTTTTACCTTTGGTTTTTAAGCCTGATGCTTTTCTTAGTCTTATCCATGCTGACCACCTAATAGTAGTGCCAAGTGAATGTCACTTGGTATGTTTACAGAGTGCTTTACAAAACTAGGTTAGCATATGTAGTCCTGAGCAAAGGCATTTTTATTGTTAGGAGTAGTTGATTTCTAAGGACTCTGGGATTTATATTGAAATAGAAACCCTTCAGATTTTAATAGCAGTTTAAAACTAGCAGCTTTAAGCCTGACAGTGAATATGCAGGTAGTACTTGCCTTTTATCTGGAGAAGTTGAAATCTTTATTTGTTGATAACAGAATGTGGTAGTAACTCTGTCTTTCTAAATACAGACATTACTTGGTTTTACAGTTTGGAATAATGTAAACAAGTTCCTGGAAAAATTAATAGCTGTGATTAATTTAGAAATTTCACTTACTACAATCTGAACAAACTTTTTAACTTTGAAGTAACTGTACCTTTTGCTAGTACAGTTTTTTGCCTTATGTTGGAGGCTAATATGTTAGTTTGCGATGTTCGTTCAGGCACAGTGGTTCTTGTATTCTGGTGTAGAAGTGTTTACCTGTCATTTTGTGATACCCCAGTGAATCACTTGATACTGTCATAGTACATGCCTGAAACTGGTGAGCTTGTTTGATACCTGAGTGTAATGACAAATCTGTGTCAAATGCAACAAGCATTTTGGACTCCCTAAGATTGCTTTGTACTCTCTACTTGGCATATCTCTGATCTGGGGAGTCAGAGTCATGCTTACTTTTAGGGATTTATTAATGTGAAAAAGTCCCTTTTGTTCAGATAAATATTTTATGTACACTAGGTCTTAAAGCTCAGGGGGGAGGAGGGTTGGATAGTTGCATGAAACTTTGTTGTCCAACTAACTTGAGTTCAGATCTACAGCGAGCATCTTTGAGGGTAAAGTCTAATCAGACTGTGCAGTCAGTCTAGAAAATAACTTTGATGTATTCTTTCTTTTAGCTGGCTTCCCAATGGGCTATGCAGCAGCTGCTCCTGCCTATTCCCCTAATATGTATCCTGGAGCAAATCCTACCTTCCAAACAGGTATGTGTAATAGGTATGTCAAAGCAGTATAACCTCAAGCTTGGAAGTTGTTAGAACCAAGAATGAGGAAAAGCTGGAGGGGCTTACAGGAACACTTATACTGTGGGATACGTCTTATGCTATTTTGAATATGACTCATAAGGGATCACCTGATAAATTAAAATTAGTATAATCTTGTTGTAAGTCATACTGCTTTCACCTTCAGAGAAGGGAAAAGCTCAGTTTTTAGCTGTTGTTTCTATATTTCAGGCTGATACTTGAACATCACATCACGTTTCCCTTCACTGCTTCCTTTGTGATTCTGCTTGCTTTGCATCCTACTGGTTGTTTCCAGAGCCCTGTTTTTTCTTCTGTTGTCTTCAAAATTCTTATTTTTCGTCCTTTTCATAAATCATATCTTCTCAGTTTCAGCTTGCTGCCTCCTTTCTGCCCTTTAGATTGTCTTGCCGGAACTGATTGTTTGGAAAGCCTGGTTGCTGGGTAGAACTGTTTTGTCCATAGTGGATAAAGGGGGAGGATTTAGGTAACTGCACGTGCGTGCTTGTCGTTTGAGAGAAAGGGGATGTGGTGAGTGTAGGAAAAGGGATACGGAAAAGGCATAAGAGAAACCAAAGTACTCACCTAAGTTGTTTTCATGTAGTTCTGCTTTCACTAATAGAAGATGATTTTGATGTGCTAATGCTTGAAACAAATCAGAAACTAGTAGCATTTAATTTCTACTTAAACCAGGAACAAACATGTGATAGAACAGTATTCTCAATGTGGTTATTTTCCATACCAAGGAATTCTGTACATTGCTTTGTTAATATAGATCTGGGCCATCTTCAGGAGCTCTTTCACTTGCATGTATTACGCCAGTTTTTCAGAGATACACATGGCACATAACCACATTTGTCCCTGAATGCCCTTGTGTAAATTCGGGGGATAGGAAAGGATGCTGCTTGAAACTGGGAAGATCACATTGTGGAAGCCTGCTTGCAGTATTGGAGCTCAATGTTTGTAACATTGTTTAATTAAATACCAGGAGACACTTAAAAGGGTGTGGCAGCAATTAGTGGGGCAAGAGAGTAAATAATCTAAAATGATTGCCCGCAGAACCTGTTAAAAGTGAAGTGTGTGGCTTTCCTTGGAACTGTGGAGTATTCTAGTTGACCCAACTTGTCTCTGTTGAGTTTGCTGCTTAGAGGCATAGCGAGTGCAGAACTGATTTTGGCTTGTCTTCGGTCTTGAATTTAAGGTAGCAAAACAGATGGATATTATAAGTTCCAGTAATTACAAAAAAAAAAAAAATCTGTCCTTTGTATAGAGTATTGCCTCTGTGCAAGTATGATATCTAGGAGTCCCAGCTTGCATTTGCACTGAATTAATTGCTTAAGAACTTTTTTGAGAGTTATATTCAAGGGAGAGCAGAATCACAGAACGTTGGAGATTGGAAGGGACCTTGAAAGATTATCTAGTCCAATCCCCCTGCCGGAGCAGGACACCTAGATCAGATCACACAGGAACGCATCCAGGCGGGCTTTGAATGTCTCCAGAGAAGGAGACTCCACACCCTCTCTGGGCAGCCTGTTCCAGTGCTCTGTCACCCTCACCGTGAAGAAGTTTTTTCTCATATTCAAGTGGAACCTCCTATGTTCCAGCTTGAGCCCATTGCCCCTTCTCCTATCACTGGATGTCACAGAGAAGAGCCTGGCTCCATCCTCCTGACACTCACCCTTTACATATTTATAAACATTGATTAGGTCACCCCTCAGTCTCCTCTTTTCCAGGCTAAAGAGACCCAGCTCCCTCAGCCTTTCCTCATAAGGGAGATGCTCCATTCCCTTCATCATCTTTGTGGCTCTGCGCTGGACTCTCTCCAACCGTTCCCGGTCCCTCTTGAACTGAGGGGCCCAGAACTGGACACAATATTCCAGATGCGGTCTCACCAGGGCAGAGTAGAGGGGGAGGAGAACCTCTCTCGACCTACTGACCACCCCCCTTCTGATACACCCCAGGATGCCATTGGCCTTCTTGGCCACGAGGGCACAGTGCTGGCTCATGGTCATCCTGCTGGCCACCAGGACCCCCAGGTCCTTCTCCGCTGTACTACTCTCCAACAGGTCAGTGCCCAAC
>NW_010138878.1:0-5678 GCF_000699245.1 Pterocles gutturalis
GGCACACTATGGGGTGAATTTTGCTTTTCTAAGGTTTCCTGTTCTCTCGCCATTGTGTCCTGATGGCTTTCACAGAATCGCTGCACATTTCCCTCTGCCGCCTTCGGCCTTGGGCAGGTGGAGCCAGCTTGCCAGGCTGACTCACCTCGTTGCTATTTTTTCCACAAGCTACCTTTTTTCCTCGTAGTGTTGCAAAAGCTGTATGAAGCGCGGACTTTTGTCTTCTTGCTTGATAAGGCTATCAAAACTGCTGAGTTTCCTTCCTGGTGACGAGGAGCACGGGCAGGCTCCTTGCCGAGTGCGTGTGGGAACAGGCAGTAAATACTATAAAAACCCTTTGTACATGGCAGCTTTACATCTACACCGACATGTACAAACACTGTCCTAAATTATCAGCTGTACAGTTGTCTGCAAAGTTGGTGCAGGACCCTTGAAAGTGGAAAGGCCTCTGGACAAGTGCTTTGGCTTTGCAAAGTTGCCGCAGCCTACCGCTTACCCAGGGAAAGGGTCAGGTACTCCAGGTGTAAGCGACTGGGCACCCAGAGCCCAGCTGGTACCCCCTGCATGGTCGGCGTGGATCTAGATCTGTGTGGATCTGTAGGGTCTGTCCATACATGGGGCTGGGAGGAGAGAAGGTGCACCCCCTGCTCAGCAGGAGGAAGGACTGTGAGCAACTGAGAGACAACGAGCCACTGAGCAGAGAGTTTGCAAAAACTTCCGACCTTCTGTGTGTGTGTGTCTTGTTTGCTAAGGGAGCAGTTATTGCCTTTTCCTCGTGTGTTGTCTCTGTCTACCTTGTTTTAATTTCTCTTTATCCATAACAAAGCAAAGAAAGACTTCATTGTGCTGTGTTTACTGTGCTAGGTACCTGCTTCAGTGAGTAAAGGTATGGATTTTGTAATTCCAGGATAAGTAAGCAGCAACTCACCCAGTGTGAGTAATGGAAGAGAGAAACACAGGACACTCGTTGGTGGGGACTTGAGCATAAGAGAGGGGGAGGAACAGGTATTCTGGCTGGCAATAGTGTGAAATGGGAAGATACCATCTTCTTGGGCCACAAAACATGAAAATCTCAAGGGATGGAAAACCAGAAAGAAAACCCACGTATTTTTCAGAAAGGGTGTCTGTGACTTTCTGTGCCTGTTTGTGGTACGATATGTGCATATGCACACCACTGCCAATAATGTAATTTCACAAGCAAGTCACTCTGGTAACGCATTCCTCCAAAAAGCAGGTAGCAACAGCTTGAGGAGGCTCAGGAGCTGCCTCCAGCAGCCATCTCAGTGCAGCATTTTCTGCGTCAAGCAGGAGGCAGTGGAGGCAGGCCGATGGGCTCCAGCTCCCAGCAGCGTGCCTGGATGGACACTGGGTTCTGGGGCCCCAGGCAGGATGCATGCTCCCTGTGCTGCCCGCCTTGCTCCAGCACTGCCCACAGCCACCTCGTGCAGAGGGCAGGCGGGCAGCCAGGGTGAGACATCGCATCGCAGCATCAGCTCAGGTCCTTACTCTGCTCCAAAACTCAAAGGGTTATGAAGCATGCTGAAAGCTTGAAGCCATTGCCCAGGGTTTTATGCCTGAAGCCTCCTGTGAGATCAGGCTCTCGTTCCAGATTCAGACCTAGTCAGATGTGAGCTGACAAACACTGAAATGAGCCTCAGGTCTGATGCACTTCTTTTTCTCATTGACAGCATTCAAATCTCTCTGGTGTTAGGCCAAGTTTGTTTTTTAAAAAACACCTTTTTATTATTAGCACATCTCTGCAATTCTTTCTAAGAGACTTCAAACAGAAAATTCTTATGTGAGTGTACCAGAAGACAACTGAGTTTTAAAATTACCTTCAAGCCAACCACAAAAGGAAAACAGGAAGACAAGAATGAGCCCTCATTATGGGAACAGGCATGAGGTTGCCACTTGTGCTGCTGTTCTTGGCTCTTACGTGAGCCCAGTATGTTCCAGCAACGCCTTCAACCCAACAGTTATTTGATTAGGAAGCTTCGATTAAGTGGCTACTACTTAAAATGTAGCCTACCAGACTAAACTATGGGATTTTAATTAAGATACTTCCCTATGAGGAACAGTAAAGGGCACTGGGAACAGGATCTGTTTAGTGGATTATCTCCCAGGTGGGAGCCAGGTCTCTGAAGGGTCATCGGCTGGAGGTCCCCTGGTCTTGCCCTCTGGCCACTCATGGGCTGTGAAAGCCTGCCCACGCTGCACTGCCAGGGTGCACCGGCATGCAGGCAGGAGTGTTTCAGAGAAGGAGTCCTGGCCACACCTGCTGCTGTTCTTGCTGGCTCACATGCAACGTAAGCAAGTCTGGTCTTGAGAGCAGCCCTACGGCAGCTTACACCGGCCAGCGCAGACATAACCATAATGGCCCAGAAAGGAACAGCAGTGCAGCGCGAAGTGTCCTCTTTAACACAAGCAATGAGGAGGACCTCTTTCAGGCACGTGGATCTAGAGGACTTCATGAACATCGCAGTCTGCATAAAGAAGGGTAAAAAATTATATCTGTGGTCTACAGGATAGAGTGTACAGGTGATTTGCTGTCAATGGTAGATAGGCAGAGGTGTCTGGAAAACAGCAAACTGTACTAACAGGAGGTGAACAGATACTCCTCTGACTCAACAGCAGCGCCTATGGCTAGTTGCTGCTTGGTGGGGAGCAGATAAGGAGTGGAAGATTAGTGTTAGAGGCACACCCTGTTCCAGGTGCAGCAGAGTGGAGGACATGCCTCTTCCTTGAAGAATTGTGTTCTCTGTTTGTCCCTTCCTTCTCTCAACTTTGTCTCCTTGCGCCACAGCAAATCTAGTTCTCATCTTCAAGCTCCAATAACTACCCCTGCTACAAGACTTTCAATTCCTTCAACGTCTCCTAGATTCCCCGCTCCCCTCACACTCTTATCCCCTCTATATCAACGGCTCTCAATGTCCCTCAGTTGCGACCTGGACAGAAGGCAGCATGTACTATGCTGTATAGAACTATAAAGGTTAGATAAAATAATCACTCCACAGTATAGAAGCTTTTCTCTCTGAAAGGCCATGAATTTGGGTCTCTTCCCTCTCCACAGTTGCCTGTTATCCCAATACTTGCAGGATCTTTGAGATTTCTTGCTCACTGCCAAATATGGTGGAATCTAGTCAACCTGGTCAAATCTACGAAAAAGGAGCTGGCAGACACATAGGGACAGCACAGTCGCATAAATGAAGTTACCTTAGGAAGTCAGTCTACAAAAGAGTTCACTGCTAGACATAAAATGAAATCAAATAAATAGTTCTGTTTCATTGCAAAACATTTACAATCTGGTATTTGTGGTTTTCTGCAGGGAAGACTCTGATAAAGGTTTGAATGCCAATCAGTGTGTAGGCAGAATAAAAGAATTAGTCTCCTCCTTCAAATGATGGGAAAAATCAAACTGGCTAGCCCAGTAGACTTGTACAAGGAAACAATTTTCATGTCTATGCTCAAATAACAATGATACGGTCCATTTTTGTGATATACATCAGTCGAGAATCTGAAAGTGCCTTGAGAACTTGGAAAACTCCCACCTCCACTTAAAATGCACAATCTTTTGAGAGATACGCAATAGCTGTTTTGCACAAGAGCTGGCAAGCTCTTGTAATATGGAAGATATCCATGTCTTAAATGGGGATTGATCAATATGCTGAGGGTAATGTCTCGTACAGTCAAGAGAAAGGCTTGGGACACAGGTGTTACGCTTGTGGGTTGCCTCTCTTGACCTAGCTAGATATGCCTACATGGCATTTAGACTGCGTACAGAGGGATCCCATGTCACCCATGAGGATTTGGCAATGTCATGTCACCACATGGCAGAACTGAGGACCGAAAGCCAGGATTTGCTGGTGGTGATCATAAGTTTGTCTCCCAGGATGGCTGTTTCATCACTCATGGGACATGAGTTGCTGATGTCAGTGCAGTTCTCAGAGAATAAGTGATCAAATTACCACTACTGTCACCAAGGTCAGTACAATTAGCTTTCTTGCTGGTTGCTTCAGAAATTAGCCCAAGGGTTGTTTCCAGCCTTTTCCCACTTACAGTCTCATTGGCTTAAATCTAAGCCCTGGAGAACTGCAGAGAAATGTGTACTGGTCTGCCTCAAGGCAAAGCCTGTGCTCCAGCACAATCCCCAGCCTCGGCCTCTAAGTACCAGCGCTGCTGCCCTGCATGTTCCAGTACCCTATGTGCACCCAATAGCTGTCTACAGCTCCTGCCAGTGGGAGTGAAAGGGGTTGTGGGAAGTTTTAATCATTACAGTCTTCCCCAAAATGAGCACAGAACTCTTCATATCATGCTTTTGCAAGAGAACTGTGCTGTTATTTTTCAGGAAATTTTCCTATAAGAGCTTAATTTCGTACTCATGACTGTGGCACATGAACGACAGCCTCCACAATAAATTGCAACAGCTTTGCAAACGCCATTAAGCTTTTTGTCCATCAAAGGGCTTATTTCCCTATGTCGCTGGCACAGGCATGTTGATCATTATTTTAATAAAGCTGAGATCTATGATAGGCACTTAAGTTTTTTGTCATTTACTTTATTTACTACCACTAATTTCCAAACTCCTCTAAGCTCCTGGTTATGCTCTTCCAAAATTTATCCCAATTCACAGTGCCACATGTAAACCTATGTATTATTCCAGTAATATCTGCAGTTGCTCTTCCAACAGCACCTCAAGCACTCAGTGCTTGAAGTGTTTGCAAGTGATCTGCTTTATTCTATGTCCAGCTTAAACTGCTTGCACATAGCAACTAAGAGAGTTTCCCAGTGTCTCTGTCTGCCTGGGGAAGTTTGCCTTCAAAATTACAGTCCCTTATGCCACAAGGCTGTTCATTAACTCCATTGCATTGCCCTATGGGGATTAAGAAGGCTTGAACTCCCTGTGTTCACAAGAGGGTCCCCAGGGTCTAACTCCTGCTCTTCCATGACTTCAGCTCTCTGATTCTCACTTGCAGGTGCTAAAGTCAAGGCTGGGTTCCAGTTCCCAATGGATAGCCAGCAACTGTGGAACACTGGAACAAGGGGTGGGGGCCAGACTTGGAGACAAAGCAGATATAACAGCACAAACTATACACACAACGAAGCCTGCTTATACCAGGAAAGCTAGAAGTGCTAAATGTAACCGTTTCTAGCAGACACTGTGGTGGGTGAGTTGGAGTCACGCAGGACACCAGCAAGACAGCCATGAGATGCTCGTGCTTCTCTTCTTTCGTTGAGTAAAGAAAGGACCTCAGCCCCTCTCTTAAAAGAGCCATAAATTTACTAATAATATTTTTAAAACCCCAGAATCAGAGTGGCATGGCTAGTGATGCAATGAAGTGAAAATTGTCAGCTGTGACAAATGACTCTGCTGCACAGAGCCCATTGATGAAAAGCTGTCCTTCTAGATAAGTTCCTTTATAGACCCCTGACGCTCAGGCAGGGTGGCCTTTTCCACCACCCCCAATTTATACATGACTTTCATAGCATTCCTCCTAGTCCCCTCTGCCTTGTATTGAAAGCACATAAAGTGGACTTAGCATCAAGCTCCGGGGCTCTTCGGAAGCGCTACAACAAGTTACAAATGATGCGATCTGATGGTATGAAATGAATAATCTCTGCAAGCGGCATGGTGTGCTAGCCTGTTTGCTGCATTAGTCAGACACACAGGCTTCGGTTCA
>NW_010138878.1:5709-41874 GCF_000699245.1 Pterocles gutturalis
GTCAGCAAAGTGCTGCCAAAAATTCTGACCACACCCATAAAGAAACACGAAAATATTCCTCCCAGGAAAACAGAAAGCTTATTTTAGTTAATTTTTGAAATGAGATGGTGGCCAGCTAACTGGATTTGACACAGAAAAAAAAAAAAAGAAGTATAGTCCTCCTTCCTCACAAAGGATTATAAATAATTCTAAAGTTTTTTATTTACTGGGCCATTACAAAAATGCAGACAAATGCTGGATGTGCATGAGCATATACAATTGCATGTGTGAATTTGGGGGTAAAAGTGTGCATAGATCCTAGACAAGTGCACTGCATATCATTAATGTCCCCTTCGAGGGTTTCAGACTACAAGAATGTAAAAAAAAAAAAAAAAAAAAAAGATAAAAGATCCCTGTTAGGTCAAACACAGTCCTGGACAGCCCAGTGACCTGACTCGGAAAGTCGCCAGTAACAGATGCTTTGGAAAGAATATAAAAAAGCAAGCAAATACAGAGCGATCCTACACTTTCAACAGTCAAGCAGGGGCTGTGGGGGCTTTCTAAGCTGAAGGCTACATCTGGAGCCCAGTTTTTAATAGCTGCAGAGATGCTTACTGCTCAGGTGGTCTCTCTGCTTGCCGGGGAGCTTTGTCTTATAAACAGCAACAGAGCAACGGCCCCAGGGGCTGCACTTGGCTGCTGCAGAAAGAGCTACCACCTGCCCCTGCTGCTCCAGGGAGCCCCCACTTCAGGGCATAATCAGTCCCCAGTTTTGTTGCTGAGGCAGCCAACAAAAGTTATTGTAATTAACATAAATTGTGGTGATGGACTCCCTAATTTTGCTCAGAGAGGTTATTATATACCTATTAGACAGCAACAAGTGTGGCCACTACTGATCTGGGCTGGTTTGAATTAATGACCCAGAAATTAAAGACTCTATATCCTATTAACAGTCTGCCAAGTCATGCCAGATCCCATTACTTTTGTTTATTTGTAACCCGTCAGGAAGGACCCTGTGTAAATCCAGATCTGGAGTCAATCCAGAACAACTCCAAAAGGCACCTCTACAATCTCTCTCACATGCCTAGTTTCACACAGCAGTGGGGAAATATTAATTTCCATGGGGTTTTCTTCACCCAGACACATGTTGAAGGATGATGTCGGAAAGGTACCAGTGAGATGTGAAGAGGGATTTGGACTCTCACCTTGCAAAAGCCATTTGCTGCACTGGTGCCACGTTGAGACGTATAAATATGAGACAATTACCTGAAATTTCAGCTCTGGTCAGTGTGTGACCCTGGTTGGTACTTTGCTAGTTCTAGCTGGTAAGGGAGGGGTGGGTTTGGAAATGGCAGGGGTGCAGGTCACAGTGTACACTGTGGGGGCAAGTACCCCCCATCTCCTGCAACTTGCAACCCCTCTGACGGTTGATTGGAACTGGTGGGACCCCCCAGCCAGGAAAAGGCCACTGCAACGGGACCTTCCCAGGGCATGTTTCAACCCTGCTCCCCACCCTACCACCCACACAAGTGTGCATGCAGGAAGTGAAACCTAGGTACTGCAGCGATAACTTCAGGTTATCATGTTAATTCCAGCCATAAAGCGATAAGGGAATACCAAGAATGCCACACTGGGAACAAGTTGTGATCGTGGGGGACTATGCCAGTCTTGGCAGCTGATGCTAGTTATTGCCTAATTGCCTATGGAAGAGCCCAGGTAGGTTGTGTGCCGGGCTGACAGCCCAGTCGCATGAACCTCTGCAGGTTTCCCTATCTGCTTACTGCTGGAGACTGTAAATTAAGGATAAGCACACCAGTGAGCTGAGTCGATCTGCAAAAAAAAAAAAAAAAAAAAAGTCACCCCTTCCCTCCTCGTCGTTCCCACCTGATATGAAAGGAGGAGGAGAAGACAGAGAAAATGCACCCCCCACCCCACCCCATCCCCCCACAGCTCCTGCTTCTGAAAGAGCCACTGCAGCAGCATCGTCCACCTCGGCGTCTGGCTGCAGCCCTGATCCAGTCCAGGCTTTCTGCAGATCCCTACTGGAAGGAAGCCATTTTTCTTGAGTGTATTTCCAAGAAACAGTTGACAGGCTTGGCACAGCTATTCCTGGAAATGTTCAATAGGTCATCTTCTGGAAGAGAGTGCTGACTGATGGAATTGAACAGATCTTGTTCTGCGTGCCGCGCGCTGCTCGCTCCCTCTCTCACGACGGCTTGGCGTTCACCTTCGCACCGTGCCCAGGCCCCCTGCCACCTTGGCATCCCCCCCATCCCAGCTTCAGCAGTGTACCAGCCTTGCACCCAACCCACTCTGCACCGAAATGGCTTGCAGGATTCGGTGTGCCGTGAGCCGTATTTCCCTCCTGGCAGCACCGCCGTGGTTGTCCTGTGCTGACAGAACAATTGCTGCGTGAAAGCGACTGGCCCCCGACTATAAATTACAGCTCTGCCCCTTTGCACACTCCCACTGGCACAGTGGAAATCTTGTGCACATACACACGCAGCCATGCACGTGGCGGCTGGGAGCCTGGTGACACAGGCTGTCGGACTGCACCGTCCGTGCTGGTCCCTATCTGTCCCTCTGGGCTGAGTTATACGCCAGGGACGGGCTTTTAGCTTTTGTAGCATGTTGCTGTTTGCCGGCACCAAGGAAGCATAGGGTGAAGTCATGCTAGGAGAAAGTTGCTTAAGGTGAGGCACACTGGCGAGGAAAAAAACCAGAAGATCCATGTTGGGTGGTTTCTTCGATGCTTCTCCTGCCTTTAACCTGTTCCTGGCTGTAATTGCCCTAGTGAGATCTATTTCCTTCACTGATTCTGGGGCGGATCCTGGCACCTCTTTCTTGCTAACTGAGGAAAAGGTCTTGGACAGTGATCCCGGCTCAGCCTGAGCCAGGGCAGGTCAGGGTGCCTCGCTGGCACTCCCACCCAGGGTGAGGAAGTGCTGCCCTGTGCCAGGGCAGCCCCCCAGGCTGCGGCAGGGAGGGTCTGCAAGCAAGGGCAGCCATCCAGCCTCTGCATGTGGACAGTGCCAGGGGTTGTGCCCTCAGGGCACCAGCCAGGGATGAGAGTTGCTCCGTTTTAGAAAAGCACGCAAGTTTGCTCCCTGCAAAGTGTCTTAGCCCAGCTCTGCAGCATCCCACCCCAGCCTGCCTGCAGAGGAGAGCTCGAGTCCCCTCCCTGCATCTTAGCTCCAGGGTCAGGCTTGCCCTTTCTGCCCATGACAGGTATTTTCTCCCCATGTTCAGAGAGATTTAGCACGGCTGGCTGGGTTTTATTCTGGCCTAGATAGCTCCTTATCACATTAAAGGATCTTTGCTTCTGTATCAGCACAGCTCAGCAGGTATAAGCTGATACCACCAGCAGCAGGCATGTAACACTCCCTGCTGCTGTCCCCCAAGAGGAGCACGAGCAGAACTTGTCCTCCTGTCCTTCCCCAGCAGTGCCAGGTGGGGAAGGGCTGGGAGGGGCAACCCAGGTGCTTAGCTGGGATGTGGTGCAAGGAGCTACCCTTGCCTCTGCGTTTGGGCTGTGGTGATTCTTCAGGTTAAATATTGTATCTGTCCTGTGTCCCATGAGCTTTTTCTTTCTCTTTCTCTTCTGCCACCTGTGAATGCAGCTGTTGGCTAAAATTATTTTAAAATCATACTTAGCAGATTCTGTGTTGTCCCCCTTCAACTCTATCCACAAATAATGTACTTGCTCTCTGCCAGGAATTAAATTTCATCCATATCTCTAAAAACGTCAAGCCAAAACACACTCGGCTCAAACAGTTGCCAGAGCTGGCACCAGATCTGCTGGGTCCCCAGGCAGAGGCTCGGAGAAGCCTTCCCTTTCCCCCTCTCACATCACAGATACATTGCACTGCTGCTTGATTTCCCCCGATTGCCTGCTCCTTGATTCCCAGTGGCCCAGAGCTCATCTTCTCTAGGCTGTAGGTTCCTAAAACTAGTTTAGCATGCAACTGCTGAGGTGTTTTAAGACAGGAAAAATAAAGACCGGAAGGTACTCCTTGTGCTAGGAATGCAAACAGTGGTGAACACACAATGGGCACTCAGTCCCCGCACCTCTGGAGCACACCCACTTCACATCTTCCCGCTCGCTCTTAGTTGTTGCAAGTCTTCCCTATTTGAAAAACTCAAAGCATTTTTTTCAAGGAGAAAGTAAACCCACTGCCCCTGTTTACCCATGAGTGAAGAGATCTGAAGGTGGGCTACGCTGAGCTCACAGCCACCAGGGGACCCAGCCCACCAACTCCAAATTAGAAGCCCCCCAAAGAGGACCATGGCACTCATGGCTGTTCACGCCACTACGAACAGAGGAACCAAGTGTGAGGTTTAGCTCAAAGCAAGGACTTTCCTCAGGGCTGGGGAACATGTGAAATGAAAGGTTCATTTTAAAGAAACTCTTTCAAAGGGAGAAAGTTGTAACCCTTCTGAGTAGAGACCAGGAATGCGTCTTGAGTTTTCAGGCTTTGCTCTCTACCTCCAAAGCACGGGACTGAGGAACACTTCTCCTGTAGACACCCTCTTATGCATGAGTGCGGATGCCTGCTGCAGCACGTCGGGATGAGAGTCATGCCCATGGCTTCCCTCCCTCCTTTCCTCGCCCAGCCCCTGTGGTTCTTCTCATCTGCTGAAAATAACCCCAAGCATGCACGCACACACACACTGTGAGACGCACCTGCTCTGTAACATTGACAATGCTGTGTTTTTCCAAATCTATGCCTTCTAGTCCTTTTCTTATGCATTAATAAACACCTCAAAACACCATTTGTTACTGACTTAATTACCAGTTGTCACCACTCAGCAAATATTTCAAACAGCTGACAGTGGGAAACACCTGGTCATGTGCAGTATACAAGATGAGCTCTTGAAAAAAGATCTCTGAAATAAAAAAGGAGTCATTCATAGTGACACTTTTCAGGGCCTTTGCCTCCTGGTGGGTGGACATACAGAAAAATGTGCAAAAATCCTTTATCCAGCATTCATTTATTCATGCAGATAAAGCTTCGTGGACACTTTGCATAATTTTCAGAGGCTCACAGATGCTGGTGGGACCAGCTGCCATGTCTTCCCCAGGGCTACTCCCACCCTGGCAGGGGATGCTGCAGCTCCATGCTCCCCTGCGATAGCGCAGGGCAGAGCAGTGGGAAGACCACCTGGAGCTGGACGCTTTGCAGGGGTGTGTCAGGCTGAAGAACACACCTTTCACCTGACCTTCAAGAGACCACTTTCTTTAATGTGAGACTTGCCAAGTCTGCAGGAAAAGCACTTTATGGCTAAGTGCAAGTAGGTTGGGGTGAGAATGGGGAAGGGGTGTAGCAGAAGGGGACAAGTTGTGGGTTTTTAAGCAGATGCAGGAGAACTCACTCTCCTCTGGCTGAGAAAGAAATCCTAGTTTATCATTTGGGCCAAGATTCACATATATAGCTTTAAAATCATACAGTGTTTATTAATAGAATGTGCTCTCCTTCCCTAAACCCAGACTCCCTATAGCTGCTGACGGGCATCTAACAGTCAGTGTTGCTTTGTCATTTTTGTTCGGAGCTGTGGTTTTTTAGAAGCTACTTAGAAACATCTCTTCCATTTTACTTGCCTGTGTATCTTTCCCACTGCCTGGCCAGCTTGTGGCTGATAATTCTCAGTGACTCACAGATAAAACCTATTAAAAAAACCCCTAAGCAGTGACGCACCAGATGTGCAGTGAAATTTTAAAAACATGCTATGACTTTTTAGGAATACATGCAATTAATATTAAACAGATGCCTGAAGTTTCCTGCACAGCTGTTTCTCTATTACGTGTCATGACTTTTAATGGCACTGAGGTGAGACACACAGACAGGAGGAAATGCAAGACTATTCCAAATTCAAGCTTTTAAAATTCTAGCAACAAAGAGGGAGGAAAAAAATCCAAACCACCAAACCTCTCACAAGGCACAAAATGGAACTTTTTTGCTGGGGTGCTTCACAAAGCATACAGTGAAGTATCTTGGTCAAGTTAACAAGTACAATCTACTGCTTGGTACCTTTGTTATTTAGTTTATTACCTTTGTTAGGCACTCCTGTTTATTGGCTTATCTATTTCCATAGCAGAGATCCACTCTGTGTTTATACCCTGCTAGGACTAGAACTGGATTACAAGGCTGTGTTTTGTTCCAGAATGCCTCTTGCTGTGTGTGAACTGTTTATACAAACTGAGTAGGTCTTTTTCCAGGGGAGCTCGTGTACCAAGTTTCAGTTTCCTCTTATTGGATGCATGAGCCATTTATTACCCCCTGAAAGGCCTCCCTGAAACTCATGTTGTCAGGACCTCCATGGCTGGTGAGGTGGCAGCGTTACTGCAGGGGCCATCAGCATTCACAACCAGAACCATCAGGAGCTGAAAGCACCTTGTCTCAAAAATCAGGACTTTGGGGTGGGATTGACTTTATCTGACACGGGGCATGGGATTAATCTCAATTAATGTACATACCTACAGCTGAGCTAGGCATCAATTATAGTCACTGGGGTATGAATTAATCTCATCCTAGCAAAAACACAGGGAAAGGTAGATGAATGGTACCCAAAAGGTGCCTGCTTCTCTTCCTTGACTATAAAAGGATGTAACAGGGATCAGCTCTGATGTAGGTGTCTCTACGGTAGATGTCTAAAGTTAGATGGATACTTCTCTGGTTTTCTAATGCTAAATTGTTGGCCAAAGCAAGTCATCTATGTTCCCTTGACAGCCAGTGGAAAAGAAATCTGTCTAGAAAATGTCATCCACATCTACCTGACAGGTGGGCTGAGCTGCCTGCCAACGGTGCCCATCTTAATTCTGCTGTTTATGGGAGAAGCATAGGCTACATGCCTGGTCCCTAGCTGGTGAAAGCTAGAAGGAATGGAGTCAGGTCTCCATCTCATAGGATTACTTTGCTTCAGGATCATACCTTCACCCATGACCTCAGGAAGACTTCAGCTCATTGTTTGGCTGGCATGGCACAAACGCATCGGTGCTTTTGCGTTTCCTCGGATATCTTTTCTTGCTCCAGGGTTAAGCAGTCAAAGCGACACAGGAAAGCCCTTGGATTTTAAGCAGCTTCACCCCAGGTACCCTCCGTACAATGCAGTTCCCCCTCCCACCCACTGCCCTTCTTCCCAACAGGATCTCCTGCGGCCCCAAATTCCTCTGGCAGCAGCTGCTGTCACTCTGTGTCCCTTTGGAGGCTCATTATGGTTTTCATATTTGCTCTCTCGCTATTCATCATGCCTTCTGTGGGGAGTCACAGCTAGTTTATCAGCTACCAGGAGCATGCTCTCTGGGCTGAAAAGCAATTTCCTTTTCTCCTCTTATTGCAGAAGCCTAAGAAGGGTTTGATTTATGCCATCAGTTTTAGATTTAAAAATCTTCAGCTTCACATAGGTACATTTCCTGGAGATCAGCAATGCTTAGTATAGTAAGCATTTAGTAACGCTTAACAGATGAGCAATTCTGTTATGCCATATGATCATCTCTTATACACTAGGTCTGGATTTTTCCTACCATGTTAGTTATAGCCACTGTCAAACGGTGCCGTTCATCTTTTCCTCTTTCTCTTACCAAGCTTATGTTCCCAGGAGAGTTCACAGTGGTTACTGTGGCAGCCCTTCAATCCTGCTTCTGATCAGCTGCAGTTCTGGCTTACTTTTGTGCAGCGCTCCTGCTTTGTTGCTGTAATGGCCCTTTAAAAACATAAGTGTTTGCCAACATGCTCAAGTACAGGAGAACACAATGGCACTATCTGAGAAATGCCGGCTTTTTTAATGAAAAACATTGCTGTCTGCCAGGGAAAGTGGCATTCACCACCGCATGGATAGCTCAGACTCAACGGGCCACACTCGTTGCTGCCGGATTTCTGCTGGGCTCATCAGAAGTGTGAGCCACTGTGGTCCACCCTGAGGGTCCACGCAAGCCCACGCTGGAGATGTCCATTGCGGGGGAGGTGGAGTGGGACTGGCTGCGCATGTGGGTCGTGCCCACCTCGGGTGTACGGCAAAGGGGCACACTGAGGAGTGAGCAGGAGCACGGGCCTCCAAACTGGGCCAAGCACTCAGCTGTTCCTCTTCTCCCAGCTGGGAACAGGTTGCCCAGAGAGGTGCTGGATGCCCCATCTCTGGAAACATTCAAGGCCAGGTTGGATGGGGCTCCGAGCAACCTGGTCTAGCTGAAGATGTCCCTGCTTACGGCCAGGGGGCTGGACTAGATGACCTTTAAATGTTCGTTCTAATCCAAATTATTCTATGATTCCATGCTCAAGGTGCTTTTTTTATAACACTTAAGAGAACTAACCTGCATTTCTAAAATGAGACACTCAAGAGAGGTTTTGAAGCAGCCAGCACTTCCGTTGCCTTACTTCATTTCCCAAGGAACCAGCTATTTTGGTTGCCAGTTTCTTGAAGGAAGGCTGTGTATCGACTCACAGCCCTGCACCACAGCTGGGCGAGCCCCTTGCAGCCTCATAGCAGCAGGCGCGTTTCTCTGGCCAATGGAGCTTGACCTTCCCGTGACACCCTCCAGATCCCCTAGAGATGGACCCAACAGCTTGGGCCATTAAACATGTCCCCAGACCAGGGCCCAAAAGCCAGCAGGAGGCCTTGGACGGGGTGACTGAGCCTCATCATCCAGCCCTGCATGGCACACGTCCCGAGGTCAGCCCAGTGCTCATGTCCCTGTGCAGGGAGGTGGTGGTGGCTCCACGCCCCCGGGGCGGCGTTGGGTGGGCAGCAGCCATGGCCAGGAGCGTTTGCTGTTGGCCATGCTTGGCCAGGAGCCTGCTGGCGCTTCTTTTGGGTGACGACTTTGCTTCAGTCATTCATGGCTCGTCACTTCGCCAGGATGCACGCCTCGCGGGATTAGGTTTTGGAAATCGCAGCTGCGTGCCCTGTGAGCAATGTCTCTTCTAGGAAAGCATGTTAAACCTAGAGACAGCCCGTCAGCTGGATTTCAGAGTGAAATCTGATGTGTCAGTTGTGTCTGCCTGGGAAAAGAAAAAAAGAGAGAAAAATCCTACCTGCTACAGCATCTGCTTGTGTCAGAGAACACGTCTCCTGACATGCGGTCTCGTGGCAGGGACAGGGAGCCAGCAGGCAGGGACGTGAGCCACTGCCAAGGACAGGAAAGTGCTGGGAGCAAGTCCTCCCAGAGCTCCGGAGCTCATTCCCTTCTCCCCTGATCCTTTTATTCTTGTCCCCTACATGCTCACGCACACATGTCCCTCTGACCTGTTTGCTATTCCCTGTCCTTACCAGGTGCCTTGGGGCTGACTCACCAAAGGCTGGAGCTGACGTGGAAGTGGAGAAGCCGACAACCCGTGACATGGGGCTCAGCCTACAGCTACAACAGAAAAATCACAGTCCTCAAATTCCCAACAGGCTGGTCAGCCAGGCTCAGGGCTTTGTTTCTAGTCTGCTTTTCTTCAGATCTTTGCTATTACTCTTGCCTGCTTCTATGACGTGGCTCTTGCTTTAGACAGCTAGCTTCAGGGGTTTAATTTCCAAGTTTCTGTGGGACCCAAATACTTGGTCTTGGGTGAGAAAACTGGTCTGTATCACAAGGAAAACCTCTGTTTTGCTCTTCAAGGCCCATGTTGACATGCCTTGCACCATGGCTGAGAAGCACGCCCATGCTCCTCAGATCTCTCTCTGCTCTGCACAGGTTTCAGTGCTCCACCCTGCTCACTGTTCGATGGCCGCTTGCTCTGACAGCAAACCCCAAGCATGCATTAAGTCAATAATCTTGGTCTCACTACACCTTTGTCAAACTCTGCTCACCAGAGGTCTGCATCACTCTCCAAGTTGCAGCCTGAAGTGGTTTCTCAAATGTTGCAAAGTCAGGACCAGCAATGGAAAGGAAGAATATGCAATTATTGAAGATCATTTCACATGCAGACATCTGACCAGACGGTGGAGCGAGCCCAGCACAAGGCAAGTAAAATTCCTTTAGAAGTCTTGATTTCCCAGGTCCCATGGCTTGTTTGTTAATCCTGAGATTTTTCTCAGAAGTCTTTATTCTCCAGAACAGGGGTGTGTGCTGATCGCATGCTGCTTCTTGGAAATTACTGGGAGGTAATTCTAGGTGGGAATTTGAACAAAAGGTGTTGCTTAAGCATTTTGAAGAATAATTGAGCACTTGCTATGCAGTTTGTTTAATAACCTGAAAGACGGATCCTTATCAGCAGTCTCCACATGCTCTAGTTATTCAATTGCTTTCTTATTTAAATAAAGCCTAGCAAATGTGTCCATAGAAATAAAATCACCTCATAAAATGTGGTATCACTGAGGTGTGCCTGCTTAGATAATTGAAACTTATATTTTCCTGTTGGTACATCTTTATATCCTTTTTTTACAGGGCTGTTGGGTGTCTGCTGGGCTTTCAAGGGCAATGACCATGCTGTGCATCCCCAGCACCATTCCTGTTAAGGTGCCACAAAAGCAACTGTGGTTGTCAGCAAATCCTGGCCAGCCTCAGTCAACTGGGAACACTCCCAGACCCTTCCTGGAGCTCACAGGGTAAAGCTGGGAAGCATCACCCTCCTGTCAGAGAAAGTATCACTAAAAAAATCAAAATGAGCATCAAAGGAGTGTAAGAGTCTCCGTGTGTCTGCTTCCTAAGGAACAGTGTTCAGTGTGTGTGCAAAAAACACACCAACCCACTCTAGTTTGTGAGCATAACAATGATTCCCTTCAGGATAATCCAAAATTAATGGTGCAAAGATGGAAGATTAGAGTCAATAACAATAAAATAGCTAATGATTGAAATCACAGTGCACACCAACACGCAGATGTCCCAGGTACTAGAAGAGTTTGCATATTTTGCAAGGCAGAAGGGTGAATACTGCAGCCCGCACCTGACTGCACGACACAGGTCAGGCTGACTTACAGCTCCCCAGTGGCCAAGCCTGAGCATCCCAATTACAGGGCAAAATTCACTATACCAGCACAGAAATAAAACCAGGAAGGAAGTGCTGGATCAGCTCTGAATTTAAGAAAAAGAAAAAAAAAAGAAAAAAAAAAAAGAAGTATTGTTAACCAGAAAATTACTCTGACTCTGGAAATACATCTTCAACTAGAAACATTGCCAATGGGATCTGCACTTGAGAAGTGCTCCCAGCTAAGGTGTTGTCCTACCCTGCCCTGAGCCTGTTCACGGAGGTGGCTCTGTCATGCAGAAACAGGACTTTGGGTAGTTTAATATTATGCCTAGACACACATTCCTCAGGAAGGGCTATGACAGCACTCACAAGAGCAAGTAATAACTATCCAGCCAGTGAAAACAGCCTATTCTGCAAGGGCCTGTTAAAGAAATCTCTGTGTGACCTCGCTGTGAATGAGCTTGCTGCTGGCATGGAAGAGGTCTGGGTGACATCCCGGGAAGCTGATGGCCTCTCTGCACCCACCATGTGAACATTAACGCCAGCCATGGCAAAGCACATTGCCTACTTTGCCCTCCCAGGGTCTAATGGGTTTGTTCCTCTTCTGGGCAGAGGGCAGTTCAAGTACTTGGCTCATTCAATTCTCTCTGCCCTTTTCCAAGTCTGATAGCAAGGGCTGGTGCTGCATATGATCAGATGTGAAAACTGTAAAGACAGAAGAAAGAAAATGCACAGACTGCCATAAGGCTGCATTTCTTTTGGGTCAACAGTGGCTTTGGATCCTTGATCTTAAGGTGAAAAACTCCATGAATGTACTAACAATCTCCTGAGACATCAAATCCCACCTCTTAGGGGATTATTCACATTCCAGAACTCAAAATGCTCTCGGTTTTGGAGATTTACTGATATCCTTTGCTGAATGGCTCAACTCCTCTGTTCTTTTCCCTTTCTCATGACGCTTACTTTGAAGTGAATAGTGTAAAATTGCACTTGAGGCAGTGAAAAGAGGACCCCATAACCCAGAGTGCTTACTACACCCACAAAAACCCCTTTCCTTTTTCCTGCCCCAAACCCATAAAGACTTCTTCTCAGAGGGAGGGAGCAAAAGTACCACGCTTCAGCAGGTTCCAATTAAAGAAAGCCTAATCCAAAGCGCATTGAAGTTAGTAAGAGACTTTTTGTCTCTTTGCTGGTGGGGTTTGGACCAGACGTCAATGTCAGAAATGGTATCTGTAACACGTGCAGACATTGATGCAGTCACTGCTGCAGGAGTGCCAGCAGTCTCCCTGCACCATTATCAGTCCTACTGATCGTTCAGCTCTCTGCAACAGCTTCAAAGGGAAATCGCCAATTTGTCTTTTTTTTTTTCTTTCACAACTGAAATGCTAGGTTCAGAAGTGAATTCTGCTAAAACACTGACTTCTTTTTTTAATCTGGAAAGATATTTTGAAAGATTATTTCCGTTTCCGGCAAATGTTCCTTTTTCTCAGGAAATCAGTTCAGGAAAGACACTATATTTGGGACAGAAAAAGCCAAATCACTGGTTTTATTTTTAGGTCTGCTTATCAGGTGATAGAAAGACACCTTGAAAGTCAAAATTATTTTCACTTAGTGAAATCTGGACAAGGCTTTTGGATATTCATTGTAAATACACAAAGATTTTAGGAACTGCCTTTTCAGCTTTACTTCTACTATGCCTTGACATTAGTCTATAGCTATAGAGAATATGGAAGCTTATAAACAGATTAGCTCTCAAAGACTGTTTTTATTTTTGTAAGAAACAAAATTGGCAGCAGGACCACATTTTGCATCAGATAAGCATGCCTTTTATGTTCTTTTAATATAATATGACTGTTTATTTTTCCAGCCTTTTGCAAAAATGTTTTATTCCACAGATCAATGACTGTCATAATACATAACTCAAGATGGAAATTTCCCCTGCATCATCTGGGAGAAGTGGCTCAAAGATGACTGCATTTTTGTTTTACTGGACACTCCAGCCACTCTTCAATGCAGCATAAAGCCTCCTTGACATGGTTCTGCCCTGAGGAAATCCCTCCTTTGTGATCACCCATGAGGCTTTATACAGGTGGGAAGTAGTGCTCTTAGACCTTGCCTATTGCTATGCTAAGAGTCCACCTGTACTTGCTGAGTACAAACAGCTTTTATAAAGCCTGCTTACCACTTAGGAGAGTTAAACGGGATCTCAGTCTCCCTTACAGACCAAAGAAGAAAATCAGTGACTACTTTTTCCAAGGTGGAAGGTCCAGCAGGGGCCACCTTTACGTTTTCCTCTCTCAGGGCTCCTAAACCCCGCCACAAATAAGTAGACAGAGAGCAACAATACCCTTTTCACTAGAAAAGCTTTTTAAACACCGGTTGAGAAACGTAAACACATCAGAGAGAAGTTGCTGCTGGCTAACCTTTGCCCCTGAGCCCACGTGCCAGCTCCAAAGCCTGGAGTGGCCACGTGCCTTGCTGCAAGCAAGGAGCAGCAAAGAGGGATGAGTCCTTGCTGGGGGCTGCCCCTAGCCGTCAGTCTACCCTGTGCACCGGTCCTGGGGGCACGTCAGGCAGGGAGGACAGGAGCCCCTGTGCAAGCCCCCTGTCGTCACCCAGACTGGTGGGAGTTGAGGCGAAGGGAGAGATGGGGAAATTTGCTCACTGAGTTGCCTCACTCCCGAACAATACTCAAGTTTCAGGCTTGTCTACGAGTGAAATTCTGCCCCTAGCCGTCAGTCTACCCTGTGCACCGGTCCTGGGGGCACGTCAGGCAGGGAGGACAGGAGCCCCTGTGCAAGCCCCCTGTCGTCACCCAGACTGGTGGGAGTTGAGGCGAAGGGAGAGATGGGGAAATTTGCTCACTGAGTTGCCTCACTCCCGAACAATACTCAAGTTTCAGGCTTGTCTACGAGTGAAATTTAAATAAAGAACATTTGCTCCCAAATTAGCCAGAGAAGAATAAACATATTAAGACCTTTTGGCTGTCCTAAGAGAGAATAAGAGGCCTTGCTATACATGTGAAGAATTAAATTGTCTTAATTGCATCCTTGTGCAAAATAAAGCATTACATACAGAAGAAAAATATTTTTAAGTGGATGGAAAAATCCACTGGGTTAAAGGAATACTACTGTCAAGTTAAATGTGTCCCTGCATTTGTGTGGTGCAAAAACAAGTTTTAATAAAACTGAAGAGTCTAATAGGAACATTTCCATGAATTTAAAAATAACAGCAATGGAAACAATCTCATAAAATAAGTAAACTTCTCCCTTCAATGTTTGCAACTCAAGTATTACAGCATTAATTTAGGGCCTGGGAATGTGAAAGTAACTATAAATTATGAATCAAGTGCTTTGTTCTACAATACGACAGGCCAGGTTTTAAATTCCTTGTCTAGCGTGGTTTCTGTAATTTCAGTACCACTGCTGGCATGCAGAATTTAGCCCACCTAAAGACCAATTTAAATGGTAAAATTACCTGATATGATACTTATCCATCAGGTTTCCAGTGGCCCATAGTAGATACACAGGAGGATACCTGACTTACAAGGAAGGCTTCTTTGGCATGATGCTTTGTATCTACTCCAGGCTGTTTTCTTAACCATTAAAAAGACTCTAAATATATTAATTATGTATAACGTGACACTGGTCTTACAAATTAAGAATATGAAATGCAAAGTTCACCCAGAGAAGAAGGTACCAGGGTCCCGTGAGTGTGCCCATTACCACCCCAACTGGTTGCCTTCCCAGAGCACTGTGCTCATGCTGGGTTAACTGGGGATGACTCCTGTGGAGACCAGTCTGTGTTAAGACTTGGTGCATGCTGGCTCAGAACAAGATAATGTACTTGCATTTATGCTGCTGGAAACCAGCTTCTTCCTCTAAATCATGTTTTCAGCAGTTTCTCCTGTTCACCATCTCCAGCTTTTGTTCCTCCAAACTGCTATCAGGGACACTACTTTCCCCTCTTCCCTAACACACAGACCATGCTTCTGCCCATCTCACTGTCAGAATTACTCCAGAGTCCTCATGACACTCCCTACGCTGGGCCGTGCCCATATGAATTTGCCAAACGTCTGTACAACTTCTCTAGGATGGTTTTCAACCAAAAAAAGAATATCCTGGTATTAAAGCATCATGAAACAGAAAAATAAATAAATCCCAAGGTCTAAATTGATTTACATTGTTTATCTGGGATTTGTTGATAGACTTAAAACTCTGTAAGTAGCCATAATAGGATATGATTAGTTAAGATCAGAGTGAGGTATAACAGGATCACAATTTAGTGAAGGTCAGAACAGTATATAGAATATTAAAACCAAGATACCACCAGATTGCTTTGGGACCTGCAGGAGCTGATCCTGCCAGGATATGTTTTCTGTTTCCATGCTTCTGAAAAACAAGGCAGACAGGATTTACTTTAAATCTCTTTGTCTTTCCTAATTTCCCAGAAGTCTTCCAAAATCTGGGTAAAGGAAGAATTAAAAACAAACAAACAAAAAAACCCAAACAAACCCACCCCCCCCAACCAACCCAAAAAAACCAAACACAAACAAAAAATAGCAATAAAGTTCATTCTTGCCCCAATAAAGACTTTTGTCAAGGCTGTAAAGCTGTTAAATTATATGGGGCAGATCTTGCAGGATGGGAAGTTACTTGTCAAGGACTCTGTAGATGAAACAGTCTACCGTAACTTGCTCATAAATAGACCTGGAAACTCTGCATACAAACTTTGTTCCTCATTTACTGTACAGCAAACTGCTCAAGGAGAATTAAAATGTATTCTGCCTCTCGTCATCAAGCCCTGGAGAGAAGTTGGTCACTTCCATCGCTTTTGGATACATCTCTGTGGAGTGATCCCCACTTACCTGGCCAGCAAAATCCTCAGTGGTTTTTTCCAGCAAGAAGAAAATCTCCTTGACAGGAGGGAAGGAGGAGAAAAATCCAAGCTTTACTGTTCTTCTGGATAAAATCTAATCATCACTGGTGGTACAATTACAGCTGGCAAAGAACTGGGGACAGGAGTGTTGAAGTTGCTGCACCCCATGAGGTGCAGAAAAGCTGGGAGAAAGCAAATGAGCCTGGTGGATGACACAAGCTCGAAAGAGAGCAGTGGGGAGTTCATCTTGATCAGAAAGAACCTGCAAGCCAGTACCCTGTTGGGCATGTGGTGGTCAGAGAAAGGTACCTATGGACACTCGACCTAATAGTAAAACTTCCATGAAACAAGATTGCCTGGACCCAGAGCACAGTACAAAGACTCAGCAGGCACCAGGTTGTCTCCCAGTTTATTGGTGGAGCCAAACACAACTTAGAAGTTGTCTCATTTTTTAAGCCCCTACTCACTCTGTTTGCCTGTTCCTGCCTATCTTCTGGTCACTTTTCTGCTGTGTGTCTTCTCTGAGAATTCCCCACCCATCCTATGCTAAGAGATGGCATATGCGCACAGTGCCTGTCTACTTGCAGAAACCTACAGCCATTAAATAATAACGGGAGAAACCTTCACAGGCACACTAGGTTCCTGTTACTTCCACTTAGGGGCAGTTTCAAAGGCAGACTAAGGTGGCAGCCATCTATCCTAGCAAGAAACTCTATGTGCTAAAACTTTTATAAATGCGAAATTAGCCACCTGCAATAACTGTTGTAAAATTGTTAAATTAGTTACAGTGATTATTCTCATGCTTTCCTGGGAAACAGGGAACTAGCACGGAACAGCAGTAAAAAAGGCTCCTACATAGTCCAGAAAATAGGTTAAACCAAGTGTTGCTCCCACAATGAAACCAGAAACCTTGCTGAACTCGCTGCCGGGCCGCCTGCTTGCAAGGACTTTAAGTGTCAACCTATATCCCCACTGGAATAGTACAAAAGCGAACAGGAACGAGTGATCCCTTTTTTAATGCCTGCTAAAAATTAATCTGGCCTGAAAAGAATTACAAGTCACAAGATGCCACAGAAAACTGGAATGTTTAAGCTTCATAAAACCACAGTTCCTCACCCCAATTTTTTCCAGTTTGAGGCATCAGACCTTCAACATACATTTCCATGAATCCTCTTTATTTAATTTAATGAGGTACTTGAATAACAAGGCTTCACTCAAGCATGTACTGTATCACAGACAGATCCACTTCTTCTGCCATCAGACTGGCTTGCAGGCTTTGGATTGTTGCTTTTTTCCCCAAACGCTGTCTCCACAGCACAAATGCAGCTACGATCTGTGACTGCAGGTTGTGAGGGTGATTGACTTTACATCGATAGATGTCACTATGGGACAAACCCAAGCACAGAACTATATGCTCCCATTCAGGTCCCAGTCTCCTTGCAAGCTTGTTCAGCTGCTGATCTGTTGGTAGAGTCTTCAAAATAGATGGTGCAATTTCAATTATATCTGTAAAAAAAGAAAAAGAAAAAGAAACGCATACACATGTCACTAGGCAATGCTGCAAATATTAATGTAAGACCTTGACAAGGGAGAGAATAAGCAAAGCTGAAGTGAATGAATGAATGAATTAAACAGAATATATACCTAGAAAAAGTAATTACATAAGCAACCAGAAGATTAATTAGAGGAAAACAAATGCTCAGTGAAACATACAAGAGAGCCTTGAGGTTTTGGGTGTCAATAATCCAGATATTATGATTCTGTTCCAAAGTCAAGACTTCCAAAAGTCATTCTGGGGTAGTGAACAAGAAAGGTTTTCAAGGAACCCATTTGCAGCAGCCATCACCCTCTGAAAATCAATCTGCTTGCACCAGTATGATATAGTGACAAATGACAAACATGGGACCAATAGAACCTTATTCCTATTCTGTGACTCGGTTTATACACTTCAGAAATAACTTTGATTCCTTAGTTACTAGGCATTAATCTATTTTTTTGCTGAGGGCTGTTTACAGGAAATTCTTCTGTCTCCTAAGATGCTACTTACCCTTTGTGCCCTGTCATAGAAGGCAAACTCATCTTGAGGAGAACAGCTTTGGGGGCTTTTCTTCAATTTGAATTAACCCAGAAGCATGGTTCAGGAGAACCCAAATGAACAGGGCACCAACACTGTTCCCCAATACAAATTATCCTTCCTTATCTCTCATCCCAGTTGTAGTAATGCTCCTGAAAACAGGCATGTATGTGCTACAGCCCCATTCATCTGGCCTCCTTGAAGCTGTTTCCAGGAGAGTGCAAGGAATTCCCATGGTCTCTCAGAGATTTCTGCCCCATCTCCCTTAGTACTGCCCAAGTACTCAACATGCCCCAGAATGCACTCCTCATCCAAGAAGATGTTTAGCATTGAACTGGTATCCGAGTCACGGAGGACAGGATCAATACAACTACCAAAACAGCTTCCACATCAAGCATTAAGGTAGCTGTAATTATCAGCAGTAAAAATCTCTCAGGGACTGAACCAAGTACTTCTTACAAACACAAGTAATCTCATTGTGTAATCTGATAATTTTTTTTTAAAAAGCATTAATACAAACAGTGTTAATAGCAGAGTGAGAATACAGTGCTATTCAGAAACATGCTGTATGGGATCCATCTCACCTAACTACAGATCGCCCCTCCTGAACGAATTATACTAGGACTAACTATCGCTAAGGAGAGAAATAGGCTCTTCTAGAATACAATCCATCTCACTGGAAAGAAGTTGTCTAAAATCATCAGACGAATTACTCCTCTAAACATGCACATTTATCTTCATTGACTGTAAAAGGAGCACTGGGTATAACCTCAGATGCTGGCACTGACGCTGTAAACAGCCAGTGCTGGTGAAACGATTCTCTGCCTGTAAATTCAAACCACACACCAGTTGCTTTAAAAAGGTGCATTTAGAAAAGCCACATAAGATATCTATAAAGTACATTCACTCTTCAATACCCTTTGCGATCACAAGCTGAAATTAAGGGTCAATGCCGCCTGCGACTGGTGCTTTACTTTTGTTGCTGAAGATACTGCATCAAAACAGAGCAAAAATATCCCCAAGAAAATGCTAATTATAGCCTGTCGGTCTGAAGCAGTAGACTCCCTACAGAACAGCCGCTTTGCAAAATCTAATTTATAGCTCCAATATCATGCTCGCAGTCTCCACTACAGCAGAACAGCAACACTAGAAAGCACCACTCCTTCATATTATCAAAAATAATTGGTTTTGCATAGAATACCCAGAGTGTGCAAACATTTGTACAGTTTAAGCCCAAGCACACATAAGCACTATACAAAGCTGCTTTGAGTAAAGGGAAAATTGCTTTCTGCAGAGTATTTAGGTCCCTTTGATCTTTCTGTCTCCAGATTGCCAAAGGAAACTGGGGCAAGTGGTTGGTTCGGGGACAGGGCAGAGGATGCTCAGCTCCTGAAGAAGGCTGAGCAGCGCTGGCGGGGCTGCCCTGCGCTGTCACATCACACATGATACCAGCTCCACAGGTAAGTCAGGACGAGGGAGTGCCTTTCATGAATGCAAATATTTGAGAATAACTAAAATTTAAAATAAATATAGCTACACTGTGCTGTTGCAAACACTACTTTCTGATATTAAACCCTTACATTGGCTTATGGTCAGCTACTAAGAGTGAAGCAGTGTGCCCAAAGGAACGCTACCTGCCAGCCTGGGCTTTTCGCTCTCACGCTGGAATTTTTATACTTCATGTTCACTAGCAGAATGATTTTATGATACTGAAATGTGATCAAGCAGGGAGGCCTAACAATAATACATGTCAGCTTGTCCATCCAGCCTTTGATATTAGGCAGATTTTTTCACTACAACAAGTATCTTGCCTTCAGCCTGTTATCAGCCCTTTAATAAGAATAAGAATAAAACCCATCCAGGAAATCTTTTCATCTTACGCTACCATATGATTCTAATATGGATGTGGAAAATTCTGGGACAGAAGCCAAATGTTAAATTTAATACAAAGGACTGTTATTTTAGTCGCATTTTATTTTCTGTGATAGCTCTTTTTCAGCTCTGATACAAAGTCACTGAGGAAAATCTGAGACAAGTATTACAGATGGGCAATATTATTTAGAGGTATAGAGAAATATTTAGTGAGATCTTTTAGTTATGACAAATGCAAAAATCACAAAAAGACTGGGATATGTTCTAGCATTAATGCCACTCCTGATTTAATAAACATAATGGCATTTCAGGTAAAAGGGAAATAAGTTTTCTCTGCTCAGCACCCAAGCTGCTTTGAAGACATTGCAAAAACATTAAAGATGCTTTTTTTTAGTTATGTTTACTACAGACCCTCATTTATAATCCCCATTTGTCAGGAACTGCCTGAGAGAGGTAATGAGATTAGAGCAAAAGTTTCAATTATGCAGATCCTGCATTTGAAAGGTATGTTTAGGATACTGAGACCTCAATTTTGCAAAAAATGTGAAGTTCTTGCTTTAGGTGGATCCAATGTGGAAGTGTACATGCTTATGTTAGAGATATATATACATATATATGCTTAAGCTTAGCAAAACGAGGACTGCACTGTTAGAAATGGGAAGAAGTGGGGCTTGCAGTACCACTGGAGGGTGTCGAGGTTTTCCTCTGAGAAGGTGATTTGTGGTGCCATCACCTCCAGCGAGCACACCAAGTGAAACACCATGTCCAGCCATGGACACGGTCTGCACCACAAAGTGCCAGGGCCACACGCTGCGGAGGTTTGAAGGATAGAGCCTTGCTGCTCACACCGAAGCCATTAAATCCCTGAGGAATGGGGAGCCAATGGCTTTGTGCTGGGGAGCGAGCCATCCTGGTGCAGAGCTGCTCTCCTGGGCATGGCACTTGAGACCATGAAAATCCCCTTTCTCTGGGCTGGAGGTGGGGAGGACACTCTCCACCCTGGTTTGGGAGTTGAAACCAGCCCAGAGAAAGACCCACAGCTCCTTCTACTAGAAGTTGCAGCACAAAGAAATGTGCTTCTCCCCGTCTTCAGCTCTCGCTGGTCAGAGAAGCTCATCCACCCTAAGCATTTATCCTAGCTGTCCCAGTTAAAAAAAAAAACAAACAGGTGATGTTGACAACGTCTGGCCTGTGTGTACATCTGTGCTTCCAGACCACTGCACAGAGTGGGAGATACGACAGCGCTGGTGAGTGTGGACAGGAAACAGAACTGGATATAAATAGACAGTATCACAGATCTGTACCAGACAGAATAACCCAGATACCAAAGCTGTATATGGGGCAAAGGCAGATGGTCCCCACTGTTGCATTTCTTTTTCTTCAGGACCTCTCCAGCTTTAATTAAGAGACTCCAAGAAGATGTTGCAACAGTCGGGGATGGATAATGAACTCACCCCATTCTGTCCAGCTTGGCTCAAGTGGGAGGATGTAAGATAAAGTCCAGTGAAAATTGGCTTTGAAAAACTTAAAGACTTTTCTTTGCCTTTGCTTTCTCACCACCATCTCTAGGTGATGAAAAAAGCTGAGATCATCTCTTAGGCTGTCTTGAACCATGGGAAAATCTTTATCAGCATTGAGGAACTGACCTCTCACTCTCCATGCTGCTGGAACTGAGCGGGGAGCAAGCAAGCTTGGCTCCAACACAGGACACAGCAACGAAAAATGCTGAGGCATTTCTGGATGATCTGGAAAGTACCCAGCTGATTCCTCAGAACTGCCAGCAGCCCAAAGGGCCTTACGGCTTTGTGTAAAGGACCCTTTTCCATGTCTGTATGACTTCTCTGTGCACAACCAAAAGCATCTGCTGGAGTTTCAGGGAGCTTTCTCCCTTATGCAGTCAATACATTTTTACATGATTCAACACATAAACAACTTTCTGGCTTTTGCTCTTTGATGTATAAAAGGGACTTTGATGGAAATGCTGTACCTGAATCCAAAGTGCTGAAAAAGTCTTGACCAGCTGCTGCCTAATCCTGAAGCTCCACAGGCAGTTTAGGAGACAAGCTGGGAGCCAGGGATACAATGGCCCACCTCTTATCTAATAGCTATCTAATAAATCTGTCCTTTGGGAAAGAATGTTCTGGGGACTGGTCTCTGCTTTCAGTGCTGCCTCTGTATCTTATCCATTTAAATGACCATGTACATACCCGTTGGATAAGGAGACAGAAGCAGCCCTGGAAAATATGGGGATCCAGGTCTCTCTGAGCTGCACATGCTAATGCTGAGGCAGCACAGTCATGCTCCTCTTCATTCCCTTTCTCCTGCTAAATCATTACAGGAAAAAATATAAAGATTTACCTGGGAAGCCTCTAGAATGGAGCCTGGTGGAGAGAAATCTCTCCTGGGGATCAAGGAGTATGCTGAAACAGAGCAAAATGGAATGCAAGAGCCCTTGGCGGAAATAATGCTAGGCAAATGCTCTAATTTTTATATAATCGCATTAGAAACAGGTAGGTGATTCTGGGCTTCAGACCCTGCATAGCTGGAATAGGACTATAAAAAGGAGTAATTGCTTAGGCAGGCATCTGGCCTCAGCATCTCACTGATAGGTGTACAGAGTCCTTCAGTGATCTGGACTCAAGTCACCAACTGTTGTTCACTTGACCCTCTTACCAGATCCTGCTCATAATTTCTGAAGAGTTCAAAGCAAGCATTTCAGAGTCCTCTTTAATTGTCTTTCCTGGCATCTGGAGTACAGTTCTTCCCTGATAAGTGCTAAACTTAGATCAAGCAGTTCCACAAGCAGCAAACCAAAGCAGCCTTGTTTCCCCCAGGTGTGAGTCCTACAGCTGACTCGTGCTTCAGGACTTCTCTCCTCCAGCTGCTTATCGACTCTCAAGACACTCATGAAATTGCTCCTCTCCACAACAACAACTAGGCAGGCTTCTTGAAGTTGGTCAACACATTCAGAAGCTACTGGGGTGGACACATACGCACAACGTCCTGTAGTAGAGAAGTGCACAGCCTTGGTTACTATTGTAAATGATGCTAAAAGGGACTTCGAAGCTCCACAGAACCATCGCCGCTAACGTGCCAGCAGCCAGTGACATTGGGAGCACTTCAGCTAAAGGGAAACATAAAGAATCTGGTGCCAGGCTCTGCTTCCCTCCAGCCCCCTTGGAGTGCAATGCACTTGTTCAACTACCCTGAGCCACAGACCGAGCAGCAGGTACTGAATGGGCATGGTCACTATCGCCGCACTGCATCCTGTGTGTTTTGGCAGCTGTGTTATGTTCCAGAAATTATTTAATGCCTGAATGTCACAACAGCAAATGACTTGCACATAAGTAGGTGTATTTGCTTTAAAGTGAATTCTCCTTGGCCTGAGCACAGCAGTAGAAGTGGGTCATGAAGCAGAACAACACTTGTCAGACCAGGTTGGGACAGGCTTTCAAGAGCAGCGAGGTGGGGTTGCAGAACCTGAATTGGAAGGTACGTATGTAACGCTCCTGCTAATGGAGAGATCGGAGACTTCTGAGAGCTGCAGCCTGCCTTGAGCCACCAGAGATGCTGGATGAAATGGAAAGCAGAGAGTAAGCATTTTGAAAGATCCTAGGGGGTGCTGTAGTTCACTGAAGTCAAAGACCAGATCATGATCCCGGTGAGAAGGGTGGAATAAACAGAAGGTGCTGGGTAACTGCAGGGGGTGGCTTGGCTCAATTTATTAGAAAAGGGGATGAGAGGTGATGGTTGGCCTCCATGTGTATGGCTGTTCTTCTGTTTTCTTGTTCAGCTGTTCTCTCCCAACCCTGTCCTAACAGGCGAAACTGCAGGCAAATGCTTGCCCTCTTCCTACAGGACATCCAAATTCATGAGCTCTAAGCCAACCTGCGGCAATGAATGACTGGAGTGCCAGATGGGAAAGTATCATGCTAGATATACGACACTTGGCAGACCTGCATGGAGAATGCATCGCCTACTCCCTCCTGCGCAAGTTAAAAATGATCGTGAAGCATTATAAGGCTATTGCATTGCTGTGAACTTTAGAAGGGTCTGATTCAGGACCTGTTTAAACACAAGAAACAAGCTCAAATTGCTGATGAGTGAAGAAGGTAGAACAGAATATCCAGAAACCAACCCCTACTATATAATTTAGCTGTTGGGTTTTTTTCTTGTTGTCGTTGTTGCTAATTAAACACCAGACTGATTCAAAGGCTGGGAAGGGAACTTCAGGGTTTTGCAACAGCTCCAAATAATCGTGCTCCAGGGAACATGGAAAAATATTTCCCTTCTATGTATTGCCATATACATATCTTTTCTATACATCTGCAAACAGCATGGATCACAAAAAAACCACCAGGTCCACCTCCTGGTGTCAGTGGGTTTCAAAAGTTTGACCAAGGAGTGAGAAAAACCGAACTGTAAATCCTGTGCTATTTGAAGACAGATAGCTGACCGCATTATAGATATCCTTCCATATATTAATACACTCAGATTAAAATAATTTACAGAAGAAGATTAAAATAACTTGGAGAGGATGTATAGCCTTCTCTTGCTTTTAGCATGTGCGTAGCTGTTTCGCTGTCTCTCCTGCCAAACGTGTGTGGTGAGTTACATGGGTAGCTGCGAGGTGGAAGACTGGCAGCTCTTCCACTTATCTGCACTGGTTGCCTCCTCTGTTGGCTTCTGCTCACTACCGAAGAGATGCCCACCTCCTTCATCCTGTTCATCAGAAGACACCATTTAACAACGACTGCAAAGCATGTGCTGATCTTTATTCGCAGCTTGGGAATTCTCGCCTCTTCCTCCCAGAGAACGGACTCAGCATGGGGAAATCCCACTCATGGAAAATCTGCACCTTTGCAGGAACAAAAAGCCCTGTTACCTTCCTAAGAATAAATACTATCTTCTCTAATTCAGTTAAAACCAAATCTTGGTCAGTTACATACCCAGACTAAACTACAAAATGGAATCTGTACCATAAGCAGATAAAAAAAAAAAACAAAACACCTAAAACAAGGGTTTAGAAAGCGGCACATTTATTTCAACAGTAAAACAAATTTGACAGAGAATTTTATGTTCATCTGAGTATATGCCATGGTTTTGCTTCACAAATACAGGACTGTAAAGTTTCTGTAGTTTATAACTTCTGATCTGATGAATCCAAACAGTCATTAATATACAGAATGTGCATGAATAAAACCAACCTCGGCCAATTAGTGATCATAAAACACTTATTCGTAAGCATACTTCTATCATGGTAGTTTACATTTCCATGTCTGATAATTAAATTATGAAAGGCACTAATCAAAATTGAAAGCAAATACAAAATAATTTTTAAAGACTGGTTGTGTTCTTTCACATCATGCGGTTTTTTATGACTTGTATTAAAAGATAGGAAGTTCTCTGTCTTATTTTATTTAAAATTGGAATCTAATACTATGACAGCCAATGTGCAGAATAAATAGTGTCCGTCATCCTGTAACAATCAAATCTATGGCAACTTTAAACAGTCTCCCTCAAGTGAAACAGAATTTGGTACCCATGGTACCAAATTGAGCTCCTTCCTGCCAAAAGCTTGCTGGGACTCTGCATTACTGGTGTAATTAAAAAGTATATATTTTCATTCATTAGCAATCTCTTCTCCTGTGTGAGCTCTAAAGCATCATGCTTTGCGACTTTAAATACATTTTGGATATTAGGGTAGGAAAAAAAAGACAGCACAAAATTTTGTAAATCTACAGGCAATTCAAGAACGCAGATGTTTCTATTTTGGCTCAATACCAGCAGCTAATTCTTATATTCTTTATCACTTGCTAATGACTGCCTAGTAGCTGCAGATGTGGCAGCAGAGTGCTAAAACCTGAAACATAAACATTCAGATTTCATGACAAAAGTTTTCAATTGTAATCCCACTATTCAGTTCCAGTAGCTATGCAGTTTTCCTGCATTTTTTAAATCTGTTTTACAGGTTTTGTCCCTTCACAGATCTCTGCTATACTGATGGCCTTCAGTATTGATCCATGTTAACCAGATTGACAGATTAGTGCCTAAATAAATTAATGCTGTCTTAAGTTTTCACCCTTTTCAAGCCATAGGGAACAATCCTTGGGTTTAAGAAATTGAAAGACATTGGGCTTTCACTTCTTCATTTGGTTTTTTATTGGGAAGAGCAGGGAGGAAGTTTCAGCAGTTAACAGTGCAGATGTTATTCTGTTTCCCATGCAAAGAAAATGATTACAAGCCTATCTATTATTTATCTGCTGTTGCATACTGTGAAATGAAATAATTAATTTCATCAATGAAATGGTGACTGCAGATGCACACAAGGAAAAGAACACCTCTGCAAAGAAAACACAAACACAACATACTGTAATATCTGCTCTCTGTTCAAGCAGGATTAGCCTACGTTACAGACAGAATTGGACCTACTCATACTCTTGTTTTATACTTTTTTATTTTTATCAGCATTTGATACTGCTGTAAGCCCTGAAGTGGAAGTCAAATTTGCTTGATATTTCCTACAGATTTCTGTATTGTTATAAGTAAATAAGCTATACACATCAGCACTGAAACTACAGCTGACGATACCATCTCTGCAGTGGTACCTTTGGTATAAATGCATGAACAGGTTCAGCATGCAGCATTGCACTAATGAAAAAATATCTCCTCAGTTGGGAGGTTCTGAGGAACACCTGAGCTTTTAGGAATTATTTGGAAGAACTGCTTAAATACAGGTACTGAGCATTCAGTCCTTGGCCAAAGATTTTTTTTTTTTTCCAAATAAACAAATATGAGTTGAAAGGTTATATGGAAAGGAGGCATGTGACCACTTTTTTGGAAGCTAGTTGCAACAAGTTGTTCAAGAGCAGTAAGGTAACCGACAGCCTGAGGGACAAGAGACAAGAATCCCTGGTTTACATGCTAGCAGTAACACTAGTCAACTCTAGAAATAATGCTGCAAATCAAATTCTAAAGTATGCCAGCAGATTACTATACACTTTTGAATGCTCTGCAGTTCTTAGTTCTTAGACAATACTCACAACACTTTCAACCATTAATTATTGGTCTGAAGCACGCAGAGCCATCATTTCCCTCAGTCAAGTTTCTCCTCCACACTATCACAAATAATAATTAACAATCAGTGAATGGCTGAACAAAGTCATGACTATCATACAGCACATTCATATGTGCAGTAGACTTCTCATGGTTTCAAAGGAGGCAAATGTTTACCTGGGTGGGCTGGGCAGCTCTGACAGAGTAATTAACTCATTTTAAGTGCAAAACAAAGACAACTGGAGCAATTCATGATTATTTAGTCAGCTAGGTGACAAACTCATCATGCAACTTTTGTCAGAGGATTGGAAGCTAACTTCTTTTGACAGATACTATTTGAATGTTTATTTCAAATAGTCTTTCAAAGAGCTGAGACAAGTGTTAATCCTACTGCTCCTTTGCGTGCAAGAATCACAGCAGACTCCTCAGGATGTTTATCTGCGAAGTACAGTAAGTGAGCAACTTTTTTTTCTAGCAATTTTCCTACCAAGAAATCTTTCTAAAGGCTGCAGCATTTCAACAATGAAGTCATGTGCTTGCGCTTCAGCTAGTGATGTTCCTTTTACGCAACAACAAAAATCGTATTGCCAGTTTGAAGGACTGTTTTCTTATACAAGACAACTAATCACACACGTTTCCGTTACAGGACTTCAACCACGTATGACAACAAGCCATCATATTTAGCCTTGATAAAACTGTTCATTCCTCCTAGAGATTTTTTTCTTCAAGTTGGCTCTTCTTTTTGCTTTGGCTCGAGTAGTTAGAAATATCGGAACCGAAGATCTGCGCAACAGATGGAGCTCAGTTGAGAAGAGTGCCTTTGGCTGGTGAGGATCTTTGCCTGGCAGGTGTCAAACCAAAATTAATACTGCACATATTATGCTTTACCGAGTTTCAGATTTTAGTGAAGTGAGACTGCATTCCTTCCTGACCACAAACATATATTAATAGAACAAGCCATGCAGAGCAAGCTAAAACAGTACTATCATTATGCTGAATCCTCCCCTGCTTGGCATTTTATTTCATCATTTACACCCATGCAAAGCAAGTAAACAAAATGCAACAGGTTAGTTTAGTGTCTCTTTACAGACACTTTCCACAGGTGTAAAAGACTTCACAAAATGCTGTAAGCAACATGGACTTAGACCCCTCCTGGTTCTATTTTTCCTCCTTTTCTTGTGACAATGCCTTAAAGGCTTACGAACTTTAGTAGACTTCTTGATATTTCAAAATCCACAGGAAAAAACAGGTACTGGTACTAAAATACACTGCTCGGCTACAGTCGGTGGGTATGCCTGGCTTGCCAAGTGCAATTCAACAGCCTGACTCAGAAGGGAGGGCTTTCCATAGGTGTCAGGAAGGAGAGCTTCAGGTGGCATCATCTGCTTCTCTCCATTTCCAGACTAGTGGGAGGATTAGCATTGCAATCAGCCCTCCCAAGTGCCAAGTAACTTGAAGACCTGAAAGAAACAGATTTGGAATCTCATGGCTGGTTTGGCAGATTGGTACTGTCCAAAAGCAATTTTAGCAGAGCAATAGGGCAGTAATTTCAGAAGGTCACAGGACTTTTAATTATCTGAAAAGTAAATGTGAGACTATATTTGTGTGTGTATACACATATTTACACACACACATACATCTTCAAAATCTTAATTAAGAAATATGAAAGTCTTAGATATCTACAAGTCAAATTCATCCACTTTTTTATTTCATTTCTACAAATTCAGGTTAGGGAACTGTCACACCACCCTGTGAGAAAAAGGATGAAGATGAGAGCACGTGTGAAGTAATTTCATAAACAGAGGTCCTAATTCACAGAGCACTTTACACAACCATGGGTTTGATGAGTACTCCTTTCCCCTCTGAGTCAGCACTGACCTAACATCCGGCACGATGTGCTCACTGCCATGGCTCGTGGCTGCCCTGTGACATGGCTTGTACCGGGTGACACGGCACGCTGACCAGCTGCAGTCATTAGACATCCCAAGACAGTATGGAAAGTAATGAGGTGACTCACAGCTGCAGCCACGCACTTGAAGGTTGCGGACCCAGTTACTCTTTTCCTCACTCAGGAATAGTATTTTGCCAAAGCAACAGTAGCAAGTTCAAAATCAAACAAGCTATTAGCAAACATTTGTATTACTTCCGGTATTTGTAGATTTATGCCAGTATTTTTGGGACAATTCATATGCAAAACCTGAACATCGGAAAACATCTTTTGCTTAAACATTAATTTTTATGTCTCACGCATACAGAACAATGTTTTCCCTCATAGTTTTGTAGTCTATTAGCTGCCAGATTTTGATCCAGAATTGAAATTTCAGTCATTTTGGCTTTTGCTCACAGTGAATCAGAAATAAAAATGTTTTAACATCAGAAATGAAAAGGCTGGAAGATCAGACAGATCATAAAAGATTTGTTTTACTTGGTTTGGGATTTTTACACAGCTATGCCTAACCCAAATAAGACTGAAACAAAACCAAAAGGCAAAGCAAAAAACTCAATAAATCTGTTCTGTCCCAGAGATGCAGAAATACAAACGATGCTCGTGTCCCTGGGGGAGCCAAATCTGAAATCCTACCACAAACAAGAGAGAAGGGCTGTTATTTCCTTGACAGCTGTTCCTGACATCACAGCTACCTCCTAGAAGTAACAATGGAAAAGCAGTCTTAAAAAAGGATTATTTTTTTTCCTTAAACAAACATCTTTTTAGTTCTACAAAATCATAAACAAAGAGATCAGGGTTTTTTTTATAATGCTGAAAATTTTAGTGCCAGAACTGTAAACATCAACATCTTTCTCTTCCTTACTTCTTCAGATGTAACTGCTATGCGTTAGTTGAATTTGTTAAAGAAATCAAACACACCCTGCAATGAACCTTCTAAGTGATTTTGGTGTTAGATGGGGCTAAATATTTTGAGCTTCATATTTACCGTGTTACCTCATTTTGTGCGTGTGCTCCTCAGAGAAGAGACGAACGATCTGGCTATGTGAGGTTAACACATTCTGGGAAAGTGGCCTCAAATTTCCATTTATGGAAATACACCACACCGAATAAGGGTATCCAAACCCAACTTTGTTGTGTATAAAGCACACAAACAGTGCCCAGCTACCTAACCTGACCTACCACTAGCACTTTAGTGTGTGTAAATATGCTAATGACAGGCACAGAGGGTTCATGTGGAAGTTTACAAGTTCAAGTGCAGAAGACAGATGAAAATTTGGCTGCAGTGCTTTGGTTTTCCCTCATTTTAGGAGATTCCAGCTTTCCAAGTCAGCTATACAGCCTAGGAGTTGCGTCCGGAAGGCCCAAGATGGACCTATTCAAATATCTTTACTCAGTTCTGTAGATTGAAAATGAGGGCTTCTTATCTACTCAGAACAGGTTGACAAGAAGATGAAGGCAGTGCTAGGACTTGGGCTTTTCACAGCACATTTTTGACTAGACATGACATTATCTGGTGATATTTATACTGTATTTGAATTGTTTGAGAACTTCAGGCAAACCATGAAAAGTCCTTACTTGAGGCATCTTGGAATTTAAAGATTTATGAAGGTTTTCACTTCCAAAATTGCCAAGTGAATGGAGACAGTTAAGCTGAAAACTGTGCCTCAATGTTTTCAGGAAGCTCTGTGCAGGTGGATCGTGAGACTTGGGACAAGAATCCCTGGATCACCACAAGAAGCCATTAGTCCTTTTTAACCAACCCAGGTCCAAAGCATTTGACAAAGAGACTCAACAGACCCCTTCTGTAAACTAACCAAGGAAAGCAGAAGCAATTTTTAATACTGTCTTTGTGTCATGCAATTACTTCCACATGCAAGTAGAGAAACTCGGTCAACCAAAGACGCCTGTTTCTCTAAGTGCGGCAGGAGCACACCTTCTACAGGGAACAGAAGTATGTTTGGAACAGCTGAACATAAGCTTAATGGAGTAATTTCAAACAACATATAAATTCATCTCAGATACACAACTGTAAAAAATTTGTAGCTCTGTAAACCCACGGATTGCTATTTTAAAGACAGTTTCATTAAGAAACACAGCTTGAGAATATCTATCAAATAAGATCAGAGCTGCATGCAGGGACAGCAGGAGGCAGCTGAAGCAATCTGCAGCACAGCTCTGGTGCTCATCGGTCTCTGATCCTGAGAGAAAATATAATTACTGCATGAATACACACATTAGACCAAAAGAGAAAGCCTAGGAAAGGACAAGAGTCTCCTAGAAAGAGATGGGAGAACTCACTGGGTTTTATGCAACCGTCTACAGCTCTGTTTGTCCCAATCCAATACACTTTGTTAGACTGACAAGGCGGCTGTGGCTTTAATTTTGAAGTCCACATTTTTCTATGGGAATCATTAAATATGACACATTTGTCCTGTTTAACAGAAAAACAAATCTGCCTCTACTTTTTATTCCTCTGAAGCCTTAATTTAATTGTGCAACATTTGCTCTAGAAACATATTTCAAGATGTTTTAGATATTACCTCATTTGTACACCATCCCAGGCTTTCCAGGAACTCTGAACCAACAGGCTCCTATCCTTTCTTATATCTCAACTACTGTATTTTATGGCTTCCACACTGTACTGTCTGGAAACTCCCCGTGAGACTGGCCTTGTTGTGTTAAACACAAACATGTAGGGAGGAGACGCACTGCACCAGTTTGCAATCTTGGGCGCGGGTTGTGAAAAACCCGCTTTGTATGTATTTAGTTCATGAACACAGAGATCGCCACGATTACATTCAAATAACTCCGAAGAGCTGGGCCTACACAGGTAAAAAAGGAGAAGCACCAGAGGAGCCAACAACCCAGCAGCTCATGCATGCTCGATTTCCTACTCAAGACCATGGCTTTGAAAGGTGCCCATCTTCAGATGCCGATGGAGCCCTGCTATGCCTCATCAGTTTTAAACAGAGAACCTAATTTACCAGGTCCCGGAAATGTAAATAATAGTGTCCCAAATAATCTCAAGCATGGAACTGAGCACACTGGAATTTGGAAGTCCACTGAGGTACTGATACCCAAAGGGAGCAGACAACCATAGGGGTCAGCAGATATTTGAAGCTAGAAAGGCTGAACTGTTATGGAGACAAATATGCACGTCTGTTTGGGACGAGGCTGGGGCTCTGACCTAGCAGCTCTGTGCAGAGCAGATCCTCCTGAAGCTTCTGACCCCCAGAGCTAGGAAGGCTCCACACAGAGGATCTCCCATGCATTTAAGATAGAGACAGTGAAGTTTAGCCCTGTTCTGTTTTCAGTCATCCAGTGACCACAGGTAACTCATGGAAGTATCTGAAAATAGCTCCTGCCTGTGCTCTTTGTGCAATGCAGGTGCTGTCATGACAATTTCTCAAAAATTCATGAAAACTTACAACAAGACCATAGCTCATCCAATGTCACTGCTTACCAAAGCATCCTCCCAGCATCTGCACCTCACCTCTATTCTGCCAGTTGCTTCACGTGGAATTTAAGGCATTGGGTTTAATCTGGAAAAAAACACCTTCGAGTCAAGTTCTGATGTCTGCATTTACACAAAGTGACAGATTTTCCTAGACAGTTCACAGTGTGGATTCCTTCTGGTCTCTCACTTTTAGCACTAACTTAGTTTATTCCCACTGTCTGCCATCTGCTCCAACTCTCTTCTCTTCCCTGCCTTGTGCTGCGGCTGCTGGAGGACCCTGGAGCTTGGGCAGGGTGATACCACCATGTCCCTCTACCACAGAAAGGCAATCAGTCTGTCTCCTAACCCGTGCCGGGCAGCCACGCAGCCCTCCCACCAGATGGGTGGACTCGGCTGTGTCAAAGGTATGTTGCAAGTTTTTCCATAACAAAAATCCCCTCCTACTTTTAAATAATGAATTTGTTTTGGTTTGTTTGTTTTTTTTTTTTTCTCCAGCTTTTTCTCTCCCTCCCCGCCCACTTTTTCAAGCAGGAAGCAGAGTGACAGGAAGAATAATGATTTCCTCAGCTTCTGTTGGAAAAAAAAACACAAAAAATTTCCACCAAGACAGATTTTTTTTTTTTCCAGTGAGGTTCAGAAGCCATTTTTTATTTAAAATTTCCTAAATAAGTGTCCAGTTAATACTGACATTTGGCGTGGAAGGCAGCAGGGAGCTGGTACCTCTGTTCCGTTTAGCAAAGATGCCAGCCTTAAGTGTCACAAGAGCTTGAATTTTTCTCTTGAATTGTATCTTTGCAAACCGCTTTTCAGGGTTTTGGCTGTATAAACCAAGCCCCATAGCCCAGCGTGGATGCACAGCTTGTGATGTCTTCCTTCTACCAGCTGGCTTTGCACGCCCCCAGTGTTAACCCCCACTGCCTCCACATGTTCAGGAAGGAGGGAAGAAAGCACTTGGTGAGCAAGGAGAGGATTGGAGCCGCCAAAAGCCGGGGCAGCCTTCCCATGCACGGAGAGAGTGGCAGAGACCGGAACAGTTGATAATGGAGAAGAAAAAGGCACTGCGGCTATTTATTTTCCAATGGCATTGATGGGCAGGGGTCTGAGCAGGTTTGGGGCCCTACAGCCAGAGATGAGAATGGAGTGCGTGTATACATCGCACACTGTCTCTGTTTCTGCTCAGGAGTCAACCTTGTTTAAGGCGTGCTTTGTCTGAGCAGATGGCAAAGCGTGATGGCTGCTGGGTTATGATTTTGCTGCCAAACCAGCCACCGGCTGTTTTCAAAAATAAAGACTGCTGCTCTCTTTACCAATGCAAAAATAGCTGTCTCTCCAATCCCCTCCTTCAAACTATTATTTTATGTATTACAGGAGCACATAGCTAGCCAGACTATATAATTAACATTACACAATTTTTAATTAACTACCTACAACAATCTTCCTGCATTAACTGGTGGTGGTGTTGGGAGGTTTGTGGGGTTTTTTTGAGGCTACTAGGAAAACCCAAATTCCCAGCCAGAAATTCACACAGCTCAGAGCAGAGCCTGCACCACGAGGTGCAGAAGGTGACCTGTCGCTCTGACTATACCATGTCTACCACGAAAAAAAAAAAAAAAAGTGTGTGACACAGGAACAAGGCCAAACCTCATCTGCAATAGAAAGTACATGAAGCAGGACTGTATCAGAAAAGATAGTGACAAAAATACACACTGATTTAGTTTATTCCTTTGGCAGCTTTTTTTTTTTTTTTTTTCATTTATTTTTGGCCAGGAACCTCCTATAAGGCTTGGCTGTTAACTGACCAGGCCCTTTCCAGCAGAGTCTCCAAGGGTGTGCTGCAACCACCAGGCAGAACAGCCTCCTTTGGGTATCCCTCCTTCCAACAGCGCGGCAGGGCACACCGGGACAGCGAGATGGAGCTCAATGCCGCTCTCACTCAGCAGCAGGGCACTGGCCTCCTAAAACTCAACAACTATCTACAAAACATGAAATAAGGGAAAGTCCAGAGACCATTGTTGGCACATGTAAGTTCCACAAACAGCTCTTGGAAACGTGATGAGTTCCAGGGACAAACAGCCATCATCCTCTTTCCTCCGTGACACTGAGTATGCTTGCACCTGGAAATAGGAGTGGAAGAAACACCCCAACCACACACAAAACTTCTCAGCAGACCACCAGCGACTGTTGACCAAGCAACTGCAGCTGGAACACAGCAACCCTACACAAGTGATAAAGCACCGATGGGTCACATTTTATGGTGTCAGCCCAAATTCAGTATCACAGAGCATACATCGGCCAAGGCAGCTGTTCTCCCTAGCTTCCCCGAGCCTTGAGCCACGCTGTGCAGAATTGCTTTCCACATGGAATGCATCACTAAGAGCAGTGTCTGCCACGGCAACTGCTATAGCACTGAACATTTTTAGTGTGATAAGCTGTATTTAGAGTGGAAAAGTATTGCTTTGTGAGCTGAAAAGCAAACCAAACAATAAGCGATGAAGTCCGGAGCTTCAGGCCAAAGGTTTTAATATCTGGTGTCGGTCTCGTTTTCCAAAACAAAGGATAGTTTATGCACACTGTAGACATTTTCTATGTGGTGCAATGGTAACACATTATCTCTTTATTTACACTGCACCCCCACCCACACGATGGCCTGAATCTAGATCCACCCTGCCACTGTTCGTGGGATGAAATCTAGGTGTGTTGCAGAGCCGACGGGTCCTGATACTCTGCAACAACATCAGGCAGAAAAGACAATGTTGGTCTTTCCTTGCAAGGCTCTAGGGTCCTCCCAGACTGATTTTAATATCACCTGTGGCAAGAAGAGGGGGGGAACGGTAGGCAGACCTGTGGCAGATGTAAAAACTCAGGATTTCTGGAGTCTCAGTCATATGCCGTAATCGCAAAATCATGCTTCCTGTCTTCCACGTACACAGCAAATCTTTTTTCTCCCTTCGTCCTGGAGGGGATGAGATGATTAGGAAATTCCCTAAGCTTCCCTTACTTTGGTTTCTTCCCTCCTTCCAGAACCTGACTTCAAAAAAAGATCAGGCCATTGAATGTAGCCTGGACTTTTGCTTCCAAATACTTCTTCCAGCATGGAAAGGACCAATAAACATGGAATAACCAAGCAAGTCACCCTCTTATGCAACAGACAGGAAAACTATTTGTGCTGGTGCACTGTGGTTTTCATTCCTCTGAAGGCTGCTTTCCTCCAGGGAATTCCAGTAACTGGACTGATTGAAGTGTGTTTTGACAAGTTACAACAGCCCAGAAAATCCACCTACAAAATTATATCCTGGTAGCATCTTCCAAAGTAAACTGAAATCTTGGTATCACAGCTCATTTGGGAAACTGCTATGCCATAGCTTTTATTTGTTATGAGAACACAGCTTGAGCTTCTGTTGTAGATAACAGGTGGTGTTGCATCTAATGACATGGTTTAATCTTCTCCCGTACCAGGAGCAGGGGCCCCATGGATCATCTCCTGAAACTCTAACCAGAATGAAAACATATAGTCTTAATTTATCCTCATTTCATCTACTTTCTTTCACTTTAGGTGGCTCCCTCACAAACTCATCAGCTCACCCCTAAGGTTGTCTGTCCACCCCTAATAGACAAAGTAATCTAAGAAAATCAGAACAAGGTTGTCAACATAGATGCTGGCCTGTTGGGAAGACAAGCACGCTGGCAGAGCACAAGGACCAGGCAATGTTATTCTGAGAAAGCCTTCCTACTACTCAAACCAGTAGTGCCTGTGAGCCCCAGACACATGCCACATGCCAGGCACAGCACACGGTTCCCATCACTTAGGTTTTCTTGGTTTACTCCACTGTTCCACAAGCCTACCAGTCTCATACCGCCTTTTGCTTGCCACTGCCATGGAGAGAAAATATTTGGCTGGAGAAGAGGGTCTTATATACAAAAAATGTAGGATTCAGAGGGCAGGAGCTTTAAAATACTAGAGGTTAGAACATTTTGGAAAGTGAGCCACAAGAAGTACGGATGGACCAACTCC
>NW_010138878.1:41890-79892 GCF_000699245.1 Pterocles gutturalis
CTGCTCAGATGAGTTAGCACGTCCTGCAGGTATCTACCAGGAAGACAAAGGAGACAGAATCAGTGAAAAGGAAGGAAGTCCCAGACTAAAATGTTTCATTTTTCCATATTTTTTCCTTAATATCCCAAAACAGAAAGCAGACAGATTTTTTGCAGAAATGACCAGGATTTATTAAAGACAGGATATTGATATGAAACATTCATGACCCTCAACTTAGCAATATTTCTCTTGGATGGAGTAACGAAGCAAATTTATTACATATCAGTGCCAAGAAGCTCATAATAAAAATACAGATTATATTTCTCAGATTCATCAACTCAAACCAGATATTTTTGAAAAAACACTCCAGCAGGAAGAATGTAAGTCTCACAAGATACTTGGGCTACCCAGGCAGCATATGAAATACATATTTTATCCAACAATATGATACAAAGTAAATTATTTTATTTTAAAACCCCGAAACAAAGGCAGTCTGTGAAGACATGAGAAGGAAAACCCTTGTCATGTTATCCCAGGTGTGGGGTGTGTGGAAGAAGATAGATATATATGTTAGACATAAACAAAGCAAGCAGATATTTTATTGCATTGCAAGTTGATGATTTTACGAGACTTGAAATAAAATAATAAAGCATGGATAAAGCAAGATAAAGATATACTGCAACTTCTTGGGAAGCCAGTCTTCGGCAATGGTTCACACAGACCACAGCCACAGCAAACCTCCACATCAATTCTACTGTGACTATTTGGTACCTTCTTCCCTTCTGTTTCCAACCTTCATTTCTTTCTTTACTGGGACATATATAGTGGAGAATCAGCCACGGAGGACCCATTTATTAAATCTCTAATAGTGAGCTTTGAATATGTCATTCTGTTTCTGCCACACCCCCTGCAAAAAGGAAAGATCTCTCTTCAAAATGCTCCCAGAGCTGGCCTGTGTCACATCTGTATGGTCTGTATGGCTTCGGGAAGACCTAACACATCATCATGCTGTGAAAGAAGGAACTCGTATGTCCCTAGGTGTGACTGAGGCATTGTCACTACTGAAAGTTTCCATAAATCAGAGCATGACAGACCAACTCTTTAAGAACTCATCTCTCATTATTTCCAGCCATACTACCAAGAAGAAAAATTTATTTTTATTTTAGTGCCAAGGATTTCCAGGGCTTGAAATTCCTCACTTGTCCCAGCCCTTCCTCAGGAAAAACAAAGGAAAAAAAAAACCAAAACAAAACACAAAACCCCAACCCAAAATCCCCAAAACCCTAAAGCAAGGAAAAATAAAACTAACCAAACAACTAAGTACTATAGGGTTTCTAATTGTCTTCCAAAATACAACAAACAAAAAAAGCATTTAAAATTGTTTTAGTTTGGGGAAATTACTAATCATGAGATCTCTAGTGCATGTCTGTGTTTAATAGAGAATGTAATGGAAAAAAAAAAAAGAGCATTAGTGACCATCCAAGAAAGATTTCATAAAAAACAGGGTGGAAGGGATTTTGTTTGGATTTAATGTTTCCCCAGAAGCATCTCTAGTCCAAACATTACACCACAGGTCAAATGGAGGGGAGCCAGAAAATGAAACACTTTTAAAATAGCCCTCAAAAAAGAAAGTGAAAGTGTCCAGTCTGGTTCCACCTTTCGTGACCATGAAATGCAGATTCTGTGATGAAAACCAAATTGGGGCTCTGGTATCATCACTGAGTGTCAGTAAATACTGCAACCTACACATGGGAAATCCAACAGAAAAATATGGGTCCAGCTTCTAAAATTCTTCCAGACTTAGCAATCGAAGCTGGGACCACCGTTTATAAGTAAGCTTACATTAAAATATTTCAGTTTGGAACTGACAGTTTAAGTTACTACTAACTGTCCTCAGCCCTCTGTTGTAGCCCTTCCAAGCCTCCTCCTTGCAGACGGAGAAGCTCAGCAAAGCTCTCCCACGAGACTGACTGCCACCAAGATCAGAAAAACTGCATGGGGCAGCTGCCTTGGTAATATTTTACAGCTGTAAGGTTAGTCTTGTCAGCCTGTTTCATACATTGCAATACTCACTTCACTGTAGATGTTCCTTCCAACTGAAAGAAAGTAACCTTTTTAATGTTTGATAACACTCAGACTTTGCATCCTGATGCTCATGTAGGTTCACTTCTCCTTTTTAGCATTTCCCTGGGTCTCAAGGTTGAAGATGCTGAGCAAAGAGGTAAGGATGGTGATGAGCATTACAGCAATAGAAAGCAGTCATGTCACCCCTACAAGATTCTCACAGACAATCCCTGCAATCCTCCTCAATGCCTCTCAAATTGGCAAGATCGCAAAATGCCTGTAAGGCAATTTTTCTCTCTTCTCCAGCTGCTCTTTGAGAAAGAGACGTGCACCATTAAACAAGGAACCAGAGGGTTAAGTGTTAAATTGCCTGAAAGACAGAGCACTTGATGCCCAAACAAGCTAAATGTCTTAAAGACGAAATGGCAACTTCAAACTTCTTGTCAAGCGCCACTGAGAAAGAAGTGATCTTACTTGAGGATGAAATGACCAACAGCTTGCAGCACTGAAGCAAGAAATACAAGCTTTGGGAGAAAAGTCTGACACATTCTCAGAGGATGCTGACAAGAGCTTTGAAGAGCTAATCTCCCCTGAGGCTCACAAGGCTGAAGGGAAACCCCCTGAGAAGGCAGTGGAGGTGGCACCTACCTAGTCTGTTGTGTCATCTTGCGGGAAAAGCCATAGCCTGACAAAGTAGCCAAAGAGAAAAACTGAGAAAAGACAAGTTCTTGATTTTGGAATTGACCCAGAGGGGGAGACCTGCTCCAATACTGCACGCTGAGCACTTCAGGCTTCAGAAGCAAGCAAGCTCTGCATTTCTTAAGACTAACAGGCAAATGTAAACAATGCTCCAGGGAAAAGATGCTGATGAAAGGTGGTGTGCTGTGTGCTTGAAAAGAAAAAGAGAGAACTGTTCCCAACAGCTAAGGGCTCCACAGAGGTCTGAACAAACGAAAAGTGGGAAGTGCAAACTTGAAAGATTTCAAAGACTGGATTTTCATGGGACCTTCAGATGCCTTCCCGAAGGCCGAAGCTCCCTCTATGCTGCAGGTGGGACAAGTGAGACTTCTGAATGCATGATCCACAATAGCTGGCAGACTGAGCAAAAAAACAATTTAAAAAAAGAAATGAGAAATGCCAAGCCATTCTCCCCTTGAGATCAACCCAACACAGGGCCACAAGGAGGTGTGTCTCCATTCAAGGTTCTCAGTCTAGAATCCTCTTCTAGAGCTGGAAAAATCCTTTACTTGAAAAGCAAGCAATGCCACAGTCCTCTCAATGGGATCTGAGGACTGGTGCTGTTGCTGACCCACTTTGCCCAACATTCCTAGGCACCCACAGTTTGTTTCTAAAGAGGTTTGAATCCACACCTCTCAATTCCCAGAAGAATGCTCTAGCCTCTAGTGAAGCTGTTCTTCTGGCTGCCCTCAGGCACCGACAGCATGCATGGCTTTCTAGCCTCCTGCCCAGGTGTTCCCAACCAGTGGTTGCTCGAGATTCTGCAAACAACAGTAAAAATGACAGGCCTGAGCTGCAAAAGCGGATGAGTCTCGAGCCGGGTGGAGCAGAACTTCCTGTCCCAGCACAGCCAGCAGAAGCCAGGCAGGAAATGGGAAAATTGAGTCAACTGAGGTAGCAGTCCTGGCCAGGAATGTCTTTGGTTTCTAAACACCCTGATTTTTTTTAAAAAAAAAGGAAGGAAAAAGAAAGAAGGAATTAAAAAAAAAAAAAAAAACAAAAAAACAAAAAAACAGGCTGTGGTAGAAAAAGGCCAGTCAATCAATTAGTCAGTCATTTCCAGTTCAAATATTTCCATAAGTGCTTGGCAGTGTTTTCTATGTAAGGGATGTCTACTGCTGGTGAAAGATTTCTTAGATGGCAGAGAATTCCCCTTGATGACAAACTCTTCTCAGACAAGCTTCAGTCTGGGCAGTTTCCCCCTTTGGAAGCTCTCACAACTTGTTAATTTGTTCAAGCATTCTGAGTCTTCTTAAAAGAAAAGCCAGTTGGCTATCAGTTGCATTTCCAAACCTGATACACTGAGAGAGATGGTGCCAAAATGTAGGAAAATTCCTGAATTTAAGACATCAGGAGCATATTCTATACCTGACCTGAATACTCTACCTTCACAGAAAACATTTACACAAGTCCTAGATGTGTCCCAAACAGGTCTACAAACAAGCTGTGCTTAGGAATAATTTTGTCTGTTACTGAAATTCAGCCTCATCTGAATTATAACTTGGCAGCTGAAAGCTGGCAGTTCTTACATAGAGAAGGATATAGCTAAAAGTAGAGAAATACTGCAATCTTTTATATTCTGATAACCTAAACTCCCACTGAAGTTCTAAAATCTAAATAATTTGAGATTTGGCTGTGGTTTTGAATCTAGGCATCTTTTCTTACAGAAAATATTGTGGGTTTCTAGTCAGCCCCATGAGCTCAGCAGAGATTTACAACATAAGGAGTTCAGGATCTGGCTCTGCAAGCAAGCAGCAGTATGTTCCACTTCTTAAAGCTATTAAAGCATATATGAACATCACGGCAGTTCTGCCACCTTCTGCTCTGCTGATGAAGGGCTATGCCCTTTGAGATCACCTTCTATGCTTTGTGCATTAATCAAATTGGTCTTGCAGGTTTGCTGAAAAACTAGAAGGGCTTTGCCAAGAATCTAGAAGCTGTTCTCTCTGGTCCACGTCTTCCCTCCGATTCTTCATCACAGCCAGCCAGCTGCCTTACAAGTCAAGCGATGCGCATATGAACACAACACGTCTGAGTCCAAATTGAAGAGCAGGGCACTGCCAAACTCTGATTATTAATCCCAGATCAGACCATACTCCCACAAAGGGATGTACAGGCCAGCCAGCACACAAGTAGGATTATGAACACTCATGACACAAAGGCAAATTTAATTACGGACATAAGTGTCTCCATTGGGCAACAATGTCTAAAAATATCTAATCATTTATTCTCAAACTTCAAAAAGTGCTTACAGTGCCAATAACGGAGGATCTGCAATCACAGCTTTTGGTGGCTTTGTCTTATTTTTCTTTATCGGTTATGCTTGCAAATCACATATGAGGACAGATGATAAATATTCCTCATACTGGAGAATGCTCTAATGCCTTCTTATAAAGAGATCTAAATGATGCCGTCTCCCTTTTTTTGCTGTTGTTGCTGTTGAGGCTTTTTTAGCTTTGAAATGGGAAGTGAAGTGCTCATCAGCTGCAAAGTGCTACTTTAATATCACCCATGCAACAATTACCTCTGCAATAACCTTCATTATATTAAATTACATGTTATCCTTCCTCAGCTCAGTGTGCAGACTACCTGGAGAATAAAACAAGAAAAAAACACAACCCACTGAAAAGCCATTGTTCAGTACTGTGTGTACACAATGCAGGTGAATGTACTTCCTGCAGGGAAACTATGTATCACTTGAGAACTGCCTGCCTTTGTTTGAAGTCTTAAATAAAACCCAAGGAAAGTCCCCTCACCTATTCCAATATTAATTTCACTGAAATGATGCAGTGCTATTGCTGAAAACACATACATATTACTGCCTAACTCAAGAGTGTTGCAATAGACAGTCATGAGGACATAAATAGGGAAGACAACTTTGCTTTCAGTGTTTTCTTAATTTTTAATAATTCTCTTAGCAACCCAAATATTTTCATGAGGTCTCTTTCAGTACAGACCAGGGGTTTATCTGTTCCATTACTTTCTCTGAATAACCAGTGATAGTTTGTTTCTTTCTATTCCTTTCTAAAGATAAGTTTGTATTTGCTGGCTTCTAACAAACATATTTATCTAATGACATTCTGAGGTTTTAAAGTGAAATTTATTCTGAAAAGGGGCCTATTGAAATGACATTAAAATTCTCCACTTTTTATGTCTCCAGTGACTTCCAGATAAAATTAATTCAATTTACAAAGTATAGGCCTGGGGGAATTTTTGGGTCGTGTCTTTTCTTAACTCTCAGACTTACTGACTGCCCAGGAGCTGAAAACTCAGCTGCACTCTTTTTGATTGAGTCATTAACATTGGTAGTACCCAACTATGCAGGACAAGACATGCATTGAAGAGAACAGGGCAGTGTACATAAAGGCAGAATGTAAAAACTCAGAAAATAGTTAATTCAGTGACGCTGAATAGAAAGCAGTTCATATCTATAAAAAAAAAAAAAATCAGCATTTGTGAAAAAAATAAACAAAAAAGGAACTAGTGAGTTACAGACGCTGTGGACAAGGCATGTTCCTCACTGATGGATGACTCTGCAGCAAGGTCATGAGCATGCGCAGCACCATGAGCAGAGGTTGAGAGGGGCTGCACAACAGAGGTGGACGCTGACAGAGCTGAATAGAAAGACGAAGGGTTCTGCTCCAGGATCTGCAGCCGCAAATCACAGCTTGAATACTGAATGACAAACCTCCTCCGTGTCCTTAGACAGAGAAGGTTGGGTGGAGGGAAGACACCTCGGTGCTCTCCAACGGGGTCCCTGTCCGTGGCATTGTCCTGCTCCACGCTGGGCTCTGCGCTGTCAGAGCCTTGGGCTCGGATCTTCTATCTGGTTATAAACTTTTGAGGTCTCAGTGAAGAGAGGGTATTGTCAGCTCTGTCCCAACCAGTCTGGATCCCTGAAAGTGCTCACGGCTTTCTCTCTTCAGCCTTTAGAAACCTTGTTTGAAATTGCGGGAGCTAGTTGAGAAGAAAAGGAGACCACAAGCAACAAGACAATGATCAGTGTCCCTGAACTCACGCTCCCGGAATTAAAATGTTGCCATTGTTAACACCGTTGGTAGCAATGAAATCCATCACAGGAAGGCTCCCTGATGTTTAACAGCTCTCTATCAGCTTCTCATTAATTGATTGCCCTTCTATGCTGTTTATTTCACAATTTTATTTTAGTTCACAAGTTTATTTTTACCTCCTGAAACCGAAGAGCTAACAGAGATACTCCATTCTGAGAGCATTGTTTTGGGAATTTGAGAGCTCCTATGTTTCCAGAGAAACAATGAATGGGCATCTACTTGATTTTCTTGTCAAGCATCACAGAGATAATGTCCACTGGGGTCTGCACTGTGGATTTTTGATAAAAGTGAGAATACAGTGCCGTATTTATTATGGTTCAGGGTCCCAAAACATTCATGGGATGTGACCTCTTCTAAATAGCATGTCTGAAACTACATATTCAGGTAGGCTCCCTGAATTATTCTGGAAACATCAAAGATCAAATCCTCTACTGGGGTGCTAGTGAGCCAAGAAGGAAAACCTGCTATAGAAGTTCAACCCACCTGTCAACTAGGAGGACATGAACCAGCATGAAAACTTTTCTGTATATCTGCTGTTAAAATAAGGAACAGGTGCACTGAAGACAGAGATCTAGGAAACACAGATAACACCTAGCAAACAGCAGCACATTTGTAAACATCAAGGTATCTTAAAGCACAAGAAAGCGTATCTAGATTGTCATAACTGGATTTTATTTCAGGCCGTATAGCACTAACAGCAACAATTCTTAACAGGAATGCTTTTTGATCTTCCTGTTTATCACAGCTCCTATAAAATTTGTCATCATTGGTTTAATCAGAGATTACATTACTGCATTTTTTTAGGACTCAGCACAAAAAAACCAAGAAGATAACATATTCTAGGCTATTTGCAGTTTCTTTTCTTTCTCTTGGGCAGAATTTCTGATTACTACATTGCAAGACAGTAGGAATTTAATTGTATTACATTTGAAACCGTGTTGAGAAATCACACACAAATGTGTACTGTGGAGAAGTTGATTAGTATTTTCATTTATTTATTTGCAACATCCAAAATTAATAAGCAGATGAAAGGAGAAAGGAGGATAATCTTTATTCACCAAACAAATCGAGAAAGGAAAAATTTGAAGTCTGACAAAAACAACTGGTTGGATACATTTCAAGGTCCATCTCACTACTACAGAAAGAAAACAGGAGCTGTAGTAGCACCGCATTTGCTTTATTCTCTCATATCCTCATTGGAAAGACAAGTAGATACACACAACATGAGTGACCCTGACAAGCAATACCATTAGAAAAGCCTTTCCCATGGTGACACACACCTCCTGAAGGATGGAAAACTGACACACACTTAAAGAAAAAACTATTTGGCCCCTGCCTTCTCAAGGAGCATGTGTTATGGACTGAAACTATCTTTATGCAATCCACATACACTGATGCTAACTGCCCTTAACATACATCAAGCTTGCCACTGACTGCATATATAAATGCACCTTGGGTGAAACCTTGGCATAACCGAAGGATCCTGTGATCACAGAATAATTTAGACTGGAAGGGACCTCAGAAAATCTCCAGTCCAACCCCCTGCTCAAAGCACGATCAGCTGTGTGATTAGATCAGGGCTTTAGCCATGTGAGTCTTGAAAACCTCCGAGGACGGAGACTGCACAGACTACCTGGGCAACCACTGCTTGACCGTCCTGCTGGAAAAAAAAAAAAATTCTGCCTACATCCAGTCTGAACCCCTCTTGTTTCAACTTCTGCCTATTGACTCTTACCCTACCACTGTGCATCACCGTCAACAGCCTGCTTCCCTCTCTCCCGTTACTCTGACGGTAGCAGCGAGGGGTAGCTATTATATCCCTCTGAAGCCATCTTTCCTCCAGGCTGAACCAGCCCTGGTCCCTCAGCCTCTCCTCACATGGCAGGTGGCTTGTGCCCCCAACCATCTTTGTGTGCCTTCACTGAACTCATTACAGTTTTTCAATGTCTTTCCTGTGCTCAGGGGGGGCAAAACCAGCTGCAGTATTTAGATGTGCACTCCTGAGTGCTGAGGAAAATAATTATTTCCCTCGATCTACTGGCTCTGCTCTTCTTAAAAGAGTCCAGGATGCCAGTGGCCATCTTTGTGGCCAGGGCGCAGCACTGGCTCATGGTTTTTTGCTGTGTCACATCCCTACATTCCCTTTCAACACAGCAGCTCCCCACAGCCAGTCCTCAGTTTCTTTCCAGGGTGCAGGACTTCACATTTGTCCCTACTGAATTTCTTTTTGGCTTGTTTCTCCAGTCCACCCAGGTCCCTCTGAATGGCAACCTTGTGCTATAGCATACTTACTGGTTCCCCCAGTTTGATGTCACCTGTAAACATGGTGAATGTGCACTTGGTCTCCTCCCCCAGGTCACTGATGTTACACGGGGCATGTCCCAGCACAGACCCTGTGCTACTCCACTTGTCACAGGCCTCCAGGTTGAGTATGACTCATTAACCACTAAAAGAGTTCATTTCAACCTCATACCACCACAGAACAAGAAGAGATTGCATCACTAATGCAAAAATGAGTGTTTTCACAACAGCAATATCCCAAACTGCTTTGTAGGCTACAGTAAGTTTCAAAAGATCATTAAAAAAGTATGTTCTTATCTGAAACCCAGTCTGTGAACACTAAAAAGCCACCATCTGTGCAGAGAATATATAATCTTCTTGAAAAGATTATTTGCCCTCATACTTCCCATTTGGTAATAATTTTTTATATTTAGTACCTATCACCATGTCAGCAACACTCACTGAAAACAAAGGATCAGCGAGACAGATGCAAGCCACCCCTGAGCACGAGTGCTTACCATACATACCTTAACAGGCTGCTTATAAGTAAAAAACCGGTAACAAAAAAAATAGCTTTTTGCCTCACTCTACAATTTACCAAACTCATAGATACAGGACATTCTAGAGGCTAAAGTTAAATTGGGTTCAAACCAGATTAGACAAATTCAGAGGATAAACAGTCTCCAGTGACAACAAAACACAGTAATCCAAATACAGCCTTTGGACACAGTGAGGACCTGTACATTTCCATCACTATCCCCTACCAGCCTCTTTCAGAGAAGCAACACTGCACTAGGTAGGCTTTTTCCAAGCCAGTCCACAGCTTCTACCAGGCTGCTCTAACAAAGAGAAATGCTTAAAAATAGGGCCTCCCATAAAAAAGACAAACTTCCCACCAACTGCCTCAGCTTCATCTTAAGCTCAAGCAAAAAGATCCTACCATTTTGTCTCAGCTGTCATGGTACTCCAGGCTAGTGCTAAATAACCCTACCAGGCTACCATGAGGTATTAGGCACTGTGACACAAGAAACAAATCAATCCAGAGATCTGAGTCTGGATCATCTGAATCCTTGTGTGATAATAAGAGTGCCTGGAGAACTTCAATCAATGGGTATCTCTATTAACAGGTTAAGTCAGCATCTTCTAACAGATAGTACCTATTCCTCAAGGAGCTGGCTAACCTGGAGACAAAATCTGCCATTTGCTTCAGATAATCTTCTTTCAACTCTTTCTCCAAAACTCTTCTTTGCTATGCTGCCTACAAAATTTCAGCAACATTCAGAGCACGGAAATGCTGAGTTCAACGCGTGCCATCTTGCTGACAAATATCACTATAACACACTGAGGACCATGGTGGCTGGTTAGTTTGTTTGTTTGCTAAGTAATCGCAGTGGTGTAAATAAAGATTGGGATTTCTGAGAGGCCCAGCAGATTAAAATCTCTGTTGGCTAGCCTAAAATATGAATAATTTCTTTTTCCATAACTCAGAAGAAGAAATTGTTTCCTGCTAATTAGGCAAGAGGCAATGAAATGTGTGATGTGCTAACTGGGCAGCCTGGAATGGATTGAGAAGATGGGGAAGATGATATGATATAGAATGATGAAAGTATTTGGGTATGACATAAGATAAAAAGTTTGGATAAGATATTTATAAGGTCACTGTGATACCGATTATATTCAACATTCAAAAGCAGGGTAAATGTAATAAAAGCAGGGCTCATATAATAAAAATGAAATCTGATGGTTTAATTTATATGGCTTATAAAAGGCCACATATGTGGAGAGCCGTCCAAAATGGTGATTCTACCTCTTTACCTCAACAGAACAAGATGACCAAAATATAAACATGAAAGTGACCTCAGAGCACCAGAGGAGCTATGCATTTTAAGCATGCCTCTTTGATTTTAGTAACAAAGAATGTTTCTGCTTACACAAACTAATAACTTTCCTTTAAGTATCAAATTATTTATTCTGTGTTATGACAATTTATGTCAAATATGACTTAGAGCAGGAACCATCTGCAAGATGAACATGACACCTTGCATTTGCATAATGGTCCCTGGTTAGTCCCTAAACCCATAATAAAATGCATTTAATCAAAAGAACAATAAAAACACACCACTTAAAGCATGTTTCAAAGTCAAAAAATTGATCTCGCAACAAATACCAATTTCCCAACCACACATTACTTCCTATCATCTTCCCAGCCCTACGCAGAAGGATCAGAGCTGATCCCATGTTCTGAACACAAGTTTCTGGGAATTATAATTGACTGATTTCTGAAATGCATTATAAATAACATCTTTATTTTTAGGCCAGCTATTTGAATACACAACTTTTCTCTTAGTTGGAGTTTCTAGAGGTGGGTCAGCTAACAGCAGGTAATCTGCTTGGAAATTAATGCCTGAGATCTCTAGAGAAGACTGATGGAGTTCAGTGGGAGCTGAACCTTGATGCACTGACATGCTTTTGGAAGTCTCAGACTTGGTTCATAACAGCCTGCTATTTCTGATTCAGGGGACTACGGACATAACTCAGCACAATGTCAAACACTGTCACTGCCACAGTGATTTCAGTGGGAGGATCACAAGCAGTGACAGAACTATGACCTAGCTACAGGAGTCTCAGTGTAATTTCTGCTGTCATAAGAAGATAATTTCACTAAATTATATGGGTTCCTTAATTGCTCCACACATTATTAATTCATAGCTAACTCATCTTCAAGGCCTTACACACACCTAAGATCACAAGAAAAAAACAGCTGGTTGTATTTGTTGTACCTTCCATCCAAGGGTCGGAGGCACCCTATCCACACAGCTGTGCCTTTGTGAATTAGCCAAATGTTTTCTCCATTTTATAAATGGACATGTTGAGCTAAAGTACTTCTGCTCCTTGCCCATCCTTGCCTTGCATCTACTTTTCTTTCCAGAAAAGTCTGACCGACTTCACCAGAAGTTATGATGTTTACAGGATTCTCATCTTCTATGTTTCTTTCCTAGATTTTAATCACAGGACTATTTTCCTTCTCTTAAGGGGAGTTATGAGGTTCCTTGGCTCCATTCCTGTATGGTTACACTATGCTGGTGGCGAGGACTCTCCTGAGGCAGTTGCTACGAGTTTCTCCCAGATTTTCCAGTCTTCAAATTTTGACTGTGGGTAGATCACCTCATCTTTCTAAATGATTGTATCCACGTCTACCCTCTTTAACCTTTTCTGCATATCTAACCCCAGACTTCAAGCAGACATTTTACAAGCATGGCACTACCTGAATTTCAAGGGCCACTGCTGGAGTGACTGTGCAGTGGTACAGCTAGCTCCGGCATGTTGACCATCCTCACATCCTCAGACTGAGGGACCTGCCGGCAGATTATCGCCACCAGAATATTTTCTCCGGTGAAACCTCAGGAGCAGATGCAAAGTGGTCTATAGGTTGGACACTTGTGTGTTAGTAGAAGCAGCTATTAGCCACAATCTTCCCAGAGGCATGCTAGTTTTCACCCCATCTCATGATGGATGAGTGCTACAGCAACAGGGAGTGGCAGGCTGGACGCTGAACCCCCTGCCTTGGTCTCGTCTAACCTTCTGCATTATCACAAGCTGTTCTATTTCAGCTTGTTGCTCTTGCGCTAGGTTCAACTGTGTTTGAATGCAGGAGAAATTTATGTTTGGCTACAGTGCATCTTCCAGAAAATCTTTTAGTCTTTACTAAAAGGAAATATTTGTCAAACAGCAGTTTCCTCCAAAGGTTAGCCACCTCTCTTATTAAAAATATGAACCCTGCATCTGATTTTAAATTTTCTGGCCTCAGCTTCCAGCCACTGATTCCTGTTATGCCTTCTGCTCCTGTTAAAGTGACCTTTTAGTAACCCCCTATTTTAGCATAAAGTATTTTCTCCTCATGAAAGCACTTAGACATTACAAATGACCCAACACTCTAGTTGCATTTTAACAAAAGAACTCAAACTGTTACGTATAACTCTCTCCTTAAGTAATCAGAGGTCATGTAATGAAAAAAATCTTGGTTTCCGTCATTTCTTCATTCTCTTATTTAGAGTCGAATGTTAGAAATATCCTCAAAAAGACAGAAATAGGCAAGACATCCCTGCTTGGCCTAGTTACACACCATGACTCAACAGTGGCCACAGAGTTGCAACACATTAAAACTTAAAAAAAAAAAAGGAAAAGCACTACTTATGCAGGCAGTGAGCCAAAGTTACTCCCTGTAAATCTAGTATAGTATTGAACACTTATAAATTATTAACTAGCACAGAAGTTAGAAAGTTAAACTACAACAACAGAAAAAAAAGACCCCAACCCGAACAGCAAAACAGTACACGAAATCACAAACTTCAGATTTCACTCTGATTTGGCTTACAGTATGAAAAAATTTAGTCATATTTGAAAAGTCATGATATTGCAGTGTTACGTGGCCGCCTTCCCTCTAATGCTGAAAGAGCTCATAAGTTATTATTGCTAACACGCTTGATCCGACGTTCAAGAATAATTTTTTACACTGATTTTATGTCCTTTTTTTTTTTTTTTGTAACTAGAATGAAAAAAGCAGCTTGAAAAGTTTTACTAATTACTAGTTAAATTAAAATAAATTTTTCCATCTTAAAAGTAGCCAGCTTCAGACTCAAAATTGCATCTGAGTTTCACAGTCTATTGAGATGTGAACAGCTAGCTAGCAAATTCACTGGCTGAGAAAGTAATGCAACGGTGTGTTTAGATGCTGCTTTTATCCTCAGTCCTTTCATGGCAACCTGATAGCCCAACCTGATAGCCTTCTATGATGAGATGACTGCTTGGTGACAAGGGGAGAGCAGTGGATGTTCTTTATCTCAAATTCAGTAACGCCTTTGATGCTGTCTCCCATAACATCCTAGTAGATAAGGAATCTGGTTTGGTCTAGTTAAGTGGACAGTGAGGTAGACTGAGAACGGAACAAGCTGCTGGGCTTCAAAGGTTGTGGTGACCAACACAAAGTCCAGCTGGAGGCAAGTCACTAGTGGTGTACCCCAGGGGAAGATACTGGGGCCAAGACTACTTAACCTCTTCATCAATGGTCTGTATGATGGGACATCCTCAGAGGGTCTGCGGATTATACAAAACTATGAGCAGTATCTGATACACCAGAGGGTCGTGCTGCCATCCAGATGGACCTGGACAGGCTGGGGGAATGGGCCCACAGGAACCTCATGCAGTTCATCAAAGGAAAATGCCAAATCTTGTGCCTGGGCAGGAATAACCTCAGGCACTAGTAGAGGCTGGGAAACAGCTCCCCAGAGAAGGACCTGGGGGACAAACTGACTGTGAGCCAGCAACGTGCTCTTGCAGCAAAGCAGCCCAACAGCCTCCAGGGCAGAGCATCTCCAGCAGGTCAAGGGAGGTGATCCTTCCCCTCTGGGGACACAGCTGCAGGGCTAGATCCAGTGCTGAGCTTCCCAGAAAAAGAGACATAGACATGCTGGACTGAGACCATCAAAGGGCCAGGAAGATGATGAAAGGGCTTGGAGCAAGTGACATATGAAGAGAGGCTGAGGGAGCTGGGAGTGTTCAGCGTGGAGAAGGGAAGCTCAGGGCGAACTTATCCTTGTGTGTAAATACTTGATGGGGGGAAGTAAAAAAGATGGAGCCAGGGTCTTCTCAGCAGTGCCCAGTGACAAGATGACAGGCTATGGGCACAAATTCAAACACAGCAGACTCAAATACAAGAAAATTTTTTACTGAGCAAGTGATCAAACACTGGACCAGGTTGCCCAGAGATGTTGTGGAGTCTCCATCCTTGGAGATGCTCAAAATCTGATGGGTCACAGTACTGAGCAACCTGCCCTGGCTCACACTGCTCTCAGCAGGAGATTTGGGCTAGATGATGTCCAAGGGTCCCTGCCAGCCTCAACCATTCCCTGATGCTGTGACCGTGTATGTGAAAGCAGTAATTCTTTTCATTCAGTCTTGAAACTTCCATGTTCTGTAGAATTTTGTTCTTTGCCTTTTTGATAAACATTTATTTTTCCATGCATCATTCACTCTGTTAAGAGCAATGAAATCCTTCCAGTCTGAAAGAGCCTAATGTGTTTTGGTGGCAAAAAAGCAGGAAGAGGAAGATAATCCAGGATGAATGGTCAAATATCACCTCTTATGCTAGCAGAAAATACAACAGGCTATATTTAGAGAAGTCAGCAAATGGACTCTTGAAGAAGGCTTTGTCAACACCCATGATAAGTGGGACTATCCATATGCTTGAAGTTAGGCTTGTGATTAAGAACTCTAGAAAAAGGGCTAGAGTATCAAACAAGGAAGCCTCTTGAATTCTGCTCAGCATATGGGCAAAGTTTAGAGCAATAAAATCAGGCAAACAAGCCAGACTAACTCAAATGCAGCCATATCCCTCGCTGGCTTTTCACTAATTGTCCCTAGTAATGAGGATATACCCGTTAGCCCTGGAAGTTACATCCAATTTACGTATGCAGTTTCTATGCCACAGCTGCCAACTCACAATCAGTTTGTTCTATGTTCATAAAGCTGCTAAGAAATTATTTCAATTTCGGACTCCTAAACACAAGTCATTAGAAAAAGACACTAAGGTTCCTGGACACATCTGCATAAAGCCAAAATGGCAAAACAGCTTTGCTACCAGGAAACCGAGGTCATTCTCAAACATACACACACATGCCTTACCAACACAAATTATCCTGAGATATCCACTGATGTGCACCATAGCCATATGACAGAACAGGCGATATATGTACATGTACAACATGCCATAGTAGAAGTGCACCATACAGTTTTATTCCTTATAAGGACATTTTAGCAGAAACAGGGCCCCAGGGGTCACAAACATATACTCTAATCTGCATTGTGCTTTAACATGAAATTGACCCTTAAGGTCAAGAGGATTAAGGGAAGAAGGACAGGGTAGTTCTAGCCAGTTTCACTATTGCTCACTAATAAATCAGCTTGGCAAGTTGTCCTCATTTTAATTTAGATAATCTGGAGGGAAAGGAAAATAATAATTTGGTGACAAGAAGTTTCAGAATAGGTAGTGGTGTTGCCAGGGGGTCCCACTCTGGCTGCAGTTTGGTTCAGAGAGCTGGCTGGTTTGGGTTTGTTGGGTTGGTCTGGGTGTGCATGTTGCTCTTTGTGTAACTTTGGAAGAAGTACCTGAGAGCTGTGTGTTTTTATGCTGCACAGAAAATACCACTTCCTACAGGGCTGGTGAACAAATACACCCTAACTACACGCAGAGAGCTCTTTTTTATTATTATCTTGAACCACACTTGAAGAGCTCTTTTTAATTATTATTTTGAATACAAGAAATATGGGAGGAATCAGTTTCTCCTTTGCTTGTTTTCTCATCTTCACATAAAAAAATAAGACAGCCTCAAGATTAATCTTAAAGTTTAACACACAAATTCAAAAGTGCAGCTCAGGTTCCTTATTTGCTAATAAATTTTCTAATGAAAGGACTGATCAGTCTTCCCCACCTTCCATAGGCATCAAAGGCCCCAGGGGACCTCCAGTTACCCTTATGCTCTGGTAAAAGTAAACCCCAGTTCAGAGAGGAAAAAGAGAGATATTCTGTATTTTGGCCTTGATACACAGATTCTATTAAACCAAGCAAACAAACATCAGGGAGAAAAGAATAACAGGAATGGGGGGATGCTCTGAACACTCAAGCCACCTGCTCTAGTCTCTCTAACCTCACTGACTGCACCTAAGTTTCAAGGATTTCTTTACTAACGCTGGCTTTAGAAAGCTCTGATTTACCACAGACAAGAAGTACTTCAAGTCACTTTAAAAGCCTAACAGTAAAATAAAAATAAAAACCAAAGCACCAACTATGGCCGACAGTCCCTGGTTTCTGCAAGCCCCTCTGCTATTTGTATCACTCCACCAAGCAAAGCTCACACTAAATGGATGTTCTGGCAGACATCCCAGATACATATGCACAGGCAGCTCACCATCACACCATTCTTACTAATGAGAAGGAGTGAACTACAGCAGCAGTTCTTCAACATCTTTTCCTCTCTCCTCTCCTGGGATATATTCCTTATGCCCTTTCCTGCCTTTCCCAGCCAGATGGAGAACTGCTGACCCCAGGAGAAAGGAGGAAGGGAGAGATGGGGAACTGCAGACTGTGTCCTATAAGGAAGAGGCTGCTCTTCCAAGGAAAACCAAGGGGAGGGCAGGAGTTATGCACTCCAAACTGACCACAGCTAGAGGATATAGGCTGGCAGCCTCCATGACGAAAAATTTATGCTGCACTGACCACCAGTTACCACCCGCTCCTGCTTCTCCTGCTTGCTGTGTTGTCTGCCCTCCTCCTTCATCTTCCCCAAACAGTTGAAGACTTCCCCAGACCTGTATCAGCCAATTCTTCCCAGGTACTCCCTTTGCTCCGCTCCCTGAAGCATGCCACGGTGCAACCTGCCCTGGCTTCCCTCCGTATATTCCACACTCCCCATCAGACAGAACTTGGCAAGCCACCGCGCTGCATCACTGGGAAAGGAGAAGAGCAAAACATTATACGATGTGAAAAGCTGCTTGGATGGGAGGATAGGCAGCTGCTATGGGAGTGCAGAAAGATTCAGAGGGACAAGTTGCAGAGCAAAGCCAAGCCCAGATGAGACACTGACTGGTAGGCACCGTAACAGCAGGAGGGCGGAAAAGTAAAGACAAAGATCTTCCTTCAAAAGAGCTGGAAAGGATTATGTAGGATTGTGACCACATCTTTCCTCAACCATCCAGGCCTGCCTTCCAGCTAAGCACAAAAAAGGAGAGCTCATTTTTCATTAGGCACAAGGAAGCTCTGGAAAGCTTCTTTTGAGAAGGGTGGCTATTCCTCATTCAGGTGACAAGAAACAGATTTTTTTTCTATTGCAGATTGCTTGAAGCACTGAGATAACGCAGGTGCTGGTTTCTTCCGGAAGCCTGGGAAGAGGCCTAAGTGTGTACAAAATATTAATGAGCAGAATAGTTAGCTCATTCCAGAAAGCAATGGGAAGGAAGAGCCAACAGATTCACCAGACTGTGACAGCATTCATGCATGCTGGAAAGTGAAGTGGATGCTTCCTGGAGCAGCCAGAAAGAGGGATGGGTGAGGTCAGAGGCCTTGGCCACACTTGAGGCCCAGAGAAGGTCTAATAGAAGGGTCTGGGGGTTTGGAAACCAGGGATTGGAAGCATGAGCAGCTTGAGGTTTCTAAGAGGGAAATCACGAAGAGAGTCATGACTGGGGGAAAAACTGAGAGAGCTTTTTTAAGGAAGGCACTGAAACATATATATATAACTATATATATATACACATCCATCATTGCCTTCCCCTCTAGGGAATTAGCATTTCTTCTCTGTGCTCCATGCTGGGTACCCAGGTGGGGTTGGGGGTACAGCGTACCACCAAGAAGGGAGAGACCTCGCTGCTGAGGAAGCAGAATCCAGCACAGGTCTCACCGTCCAGTAGAAGCCACCACAGCTCTGAAGTGAGACTTACCATTCTGCTAAACCAATGCAATTTACACTGCATAAAAGGCAAAGACACAGAAGGAGGAAGGTTGTTTTGGGGTGCGACATGAGCCACACTGTACCACCTCGGAGCAGCCTCTGTCCTTCTTCAGGAAAGATCTCTCTTCCCCAAGGCCTGCCAGTGGAAAGGACTGGCAGCTGTACTTGCTGGCACAGTCTCAGGTGGGTGGCAGCCATTCAGAGGACAGGCAGCGTGAAAAATCACTGGGCATCTCTGGGTTACGAGATTTTGGATGGCTTATCTTATCCACCTCTGTGATCAACCTTGCTGAATGGGACAAAAAGCTGTGGTGTTCCAAGAAAAAAAAGGCTCCACCGGGAGAAGGGGATGGCAAGCTAGAGACAGACCTAATAGGCGCCTGCAGAGGCTCTGTCCGCACAGGCACATCGTAAGGGTGGCGATTTGCTGCCTTCTCCTGATGGACATGTGAGTGCAGGAGGGCTGTGGCAATGGCAGCTAGCACTGTGCCCCATATGAGGTGCTCAGGAGTGGTACAGCTTCAAGGATGCAGCACACCCCTCCCTTGAAAGGTGTTGTGCAGACTACATCACACTTAAAACACACTTCATCACCAGGGCATACACTCTCCTTTCTTATTTTCAGCAAGTCATTCAAATGAAAAATTACTCTCCATGACAGCACAGGCATTTACCACACCCAATTTAAACACTTGCTCCCAGCAACACAAGCACAGAGATATTTTACAGAGAGATCTTCTTTTAGTTTTTTGTTATTTTTATACATTTCAGCTAGCCAGAGACTTCTGACCAACAGAATCACATCTGAGAAAACTCTTAAGGTTTAAATAAATAACCTTAACTATTAGAAGCTTAGTACTCAAAGGGAACCTGATGGGAAAAGCAAAAAACACAACTGATATCAGCATTATAAGCACGTCTGCACTAAAAGGCCAACACTGCTGCTGCTGCTCAGTGGGGAGAAAACTGCAGGTTAGGAAGAAGAAGTGCCTCAGAAATTCAGAGCTTCACTCAAGTTAGCTGTTACAATGAAGTGAGAAAATGGATGTTACTCCTGTCACCTGTAACTGCTACAGAGTGGACTCAAGCCAATCTCTACACACAAGTGCCAACATGTCAAGCAAAAGCATGCATATCAACAGGAATGTAGTTTTCTTAGCATTGAGAAAACTATAATTTAATTTCCTATGGTTGACATAAAGCAAACACCAGCTATCAGAAAGGAGATTGCCTGTACCATTAGAATCTACTGAAGAAACTCAGCTGGAGAAAAGGAAAAGCTTGTACCCAGGAAAATGCAAGTGAATGAAAAGGAGAGCAAGCCAATATTCAAGACAGCAGTAAGATCTGGCCCATCAATCTAAAACAGCAGCATTAAATCTTGAAATGGGTAATCATGTATCTCATTCTGAAGTCTTGCTGCAGAACCTCAAAGAAACACAGGTATTACGTACTGCTTACTTACGATTCACTGGGCTAACAGCACACAGCCAGTGTATGCCATAGTTCTGGCCCTCAAACGGGAAAAGTGTGGAATGTACCCCAGGATGCACACCAGGACAAGGAGTAGGAAGGTACTGCTTTGGGAGACAGCAAGTCTTAGCTTTTTGAGGGCTGTGTTAGGGAGGAGAGATTTGGGCTCAAATGAATGGCCCGGGCCTGCTGGAGGAGAAGCAGCTGAGACCCAGGTCTGATGGGAAGGAAAAGAGTCAGCCTTCTGCGGAGCTGTGGAAGAGAAGATTTTGCTACCAGTTGTTGTCTGTTTCGGACCTGCTTTCCCTTTACAGTCAGAAAAAATCCTCTTTGCACACATCAGTAGTTCTTACTCATAAAATAAACCTGGGCTGTGATAAATGCAGTATTTGTCGTCGTGCACTGACCGACTATTGGGAGAGCACTTGTACTCTTGACTGACAACTCAATTAAGCCAAGCTCGGAGTCTTTCACCAAAGATTTTATTCACTTCTCTTGGATGGCAGAAACTGTTTTAATCTCAAGCAGGATTAGCGGAGCTATATCGTTTTACATCATGTGGCAACCAGCCTATTTACCTCAAACTGCACTTAACTTCAGAGGCTACTTATTTCATCTTTTCCCAGTAGTGATTATCGTGATCCTGAAAAGAGAAGGAGGAGAGGTACACTAGGTATTAAAATGCAACCAGGATAGGTCTGGCGGCTGAGAGACACATTCTGACATAACAGGGCAAGTGAATTTCAGTTCCTAAAACCAAGATTGAATTCTGCTGATGCAATACCTGCTTGTGTTTCACATTTACTAGCCTAGTGCTTCCTTCCCTCTTCTCTCATTTTATTTCTCATTTAAAAGAATTTTTAAAATAGTAGGCATTAATAATAGCTTTCTGCTTGCAGCCTCCAGTGCTAGTGACTGACGGAGGCATGTGTTCTATTCTTTCTCACTAAAAACAGGATGGGACCTCCAAGCTTAAGGAAAATACTGCTGTGATTTCCTCTGAATACTGAGCATCACTGGAGTTGGGCCCTAAGAAAAGAAGGATGAGGATGGAGAAAATAAGATAAATGCAGACAAGGACTAAAGACAGAATACTTCTGAATAAACAGCTGGAAAAGGAAAAGAATAAAATGAAATTTTGTCATGTTTAATGCGAAAAATAAATTAATAAATTAAATGATAGGAAAGAAAAAACTTCCTACTTTTACAGAAGCCAGTGACAATAAAAAGCAGATATGTTTAATTCAAGCACACAAGAGAATGGCAACAAGCTGCTACATAATTTCTGTATTTAAAAAAAAAAAATTATTATTTATTTACTTACCCCTTCCTTCCTTTTTCTGTTTTGTTATTAAAATCACTCTCTTTCAGAGGGCATGTTTGTTTGTTTAATGCAGCAAGAATGCATCTGCAATTACTGTTCGTGGTTTTTTGCTCCATAAAGTGCAATTAAGTTATATTAAACAAGTTTACAAGATAGCACATAGAGCAACAAATTAGAAACCTTAATTTCACTGCTTTCCAAACTTAAAAACAAACTCACTGAATTGAAGGCTTTATGTTTTCAAATTCTAAGTAGAACATTTCTTAGTTCCAGAATTCCTGGAAAACAGTAACTGAGAAAAAAACTAGGAACAGCAAAAGCTCAACAAATAGCAACTGTAACTTAATTAAAAATTACTTAATTTCATACTCAGCTGCAGGAAACACCTGCAATTGTAACAGAAATGTGCGTCTCTTATTCAACTATCAGATTGCCATAATTCACCCATATTCTATACTTGAATGTGTTTTTAACACAGATTTTGCTGGAGAGGAAGGATCAACCACTAATTTTTCCAAAAGCTTTAAACTTTGCTCTTCTATAGTTAAAAAAAATTCCTCAGTCTTGAGAAAGAATAAAAATGTAAAGCTCTGACTGTGACTCCCCCAACAAACAAGCTTTAATAATTTCCCAATTACTGTAAAAGATTTCTATGAATGATAAGAAATTATTTTGAACATTGCCTGCACTTTTTTTCTGGCTCAAACATACAATGAGCATTTATCGTATTAGAATCAGCCATATTAAAGAAATATGCTGCTTTTGTCTATTACTTAGACTTCTTGACAGCTTCAACCAGAAAAAGTTAATTTATAGAAGCATCTTCATTTCTCAGAAAAAGAAAACATTCTTTGAAATTGAAGCTTTAAAGGGTCTCTGTTAATATGTACAGTCAAATATTAAAACACTCCTGCAATGCTGCTATGCTGAGTTTTTTTGGTATGCATTGTAGTCAGATGTTCCTTTAATATAACAAGAAACAATATTACATTCGTCAATTTTTACTACCTTGTGTGCAACTCCTGAATTTAAGTCTTTCTATTAAGCAATTCACCAACTGATTACAGTATGTATTTTCTCGAGAAAGAAGCCAGCAACCGTGGATCAGATCCAGCAGCCTTGGAGCCAGCAGCGGAGAGCAGGAAAGAGGGCAGGCTGCTCAGGAGCTGGGACAGGGAAGGGTTTTCTCATTGGTTTTGCTGTTACAAGTTCAGGGCAAGGATGAGAAAACAAAGATGGTGACTACAGCAGCAGTGGGGCAGACCCAAATAACTACAAAGACAAAAGAGATGACTGGATATAGAAAATGAGGTGTCCCACATCCTTGACGAGGTATTTGACAGATGCTTTTTTATGCAGGGAGACAACCAGTACAGCTCATTACCACAGCTGGGACTTGGCACAGATTTGCCAAAATAAAACAAAACAAAATCCCCCTAGATAAGGGGGATTGCGTAAGCAGAGAATGAGACCTACGAGCAGTGGAGGGAAAGGGAACATGTGAAAAATAGCATTACAAGAAGAGAAAAGAACGGAAACATGGAGGAACTGGATCCTGACAGTGTACTGGAGACTGCAGCTAACACAGCAAGCAGGATGCTCCACCGACAGGAGAAAGGATGGAAGAAAAAGGAGTCAGATTCGTACCAACACCAGGCAGAAGAAGAAGATACACACAACAGGAGACTGTCCTTAATGAGCTGGAAACCTGTCATCTGACTGGATCTACAAATAAGAGTGGTGTATCAAAGGGATATAGGACATGGAGTTAGGTTTAAAAACGATCCTGAAAAATCTTGCACTTAGAGGATATGGCAATGGGCAAAGGAATGTCAGTGAGTAAAAAATGAGAAAGCAAACAGATTCAATACTGTAGAGTGCAGTAATTGAGAGGAAACACAGGATTATGCCTAATCCAGTAAGGGAAATGGATGTGGTTAGTTAGAAACAAGTAAAATGTTTGTGTACTAATACTTGGGCCACAGACCAGAAAAGAAAAAGTGGAATTTTAATTGCTGGTGCAAAATGTGAAGCAATATGTTGCAGGAAGAATAGAAAATGCAATCAGGACTAGAACACGATTGTGTTCAGGAAAGGTAAAAACAGAAGTAAAAATGATGGACAAGAACTGGACATGAATAATATAAATGGCAATGTGATAAGAAGAAATAACATCGATAATACAAAATCCATTTAGGAAACACCCTGCAGTAGACTCTCAGTTTCTCTGCAGCAGATTTCTCCCATTTTTCCTCAAAGACATTTTCACCTGACACTCAAAAGACACAATTCCTACTAGAAAACAAGATTTTAGATTATGAGATACAGATCAGCAGAACAAATGGATCTAGGAACAGCAGGGGCCCAGTTATTTCTGGATGTGAGAACCTATGTATTTCTTTACCAAACACTGGTTAAACAAGAGGGTCTGTGGGTATTCTTACAGTTGATTTTGGGAGTAGCAAAGACATCTGTAATACAGTTGAATTAAGAAAATAATCATGAGTTGTGAGACCATTGTTTGCTTTTGTTTAAACTAAACAGAGAAGGCAAATGCCTGTAATGAAAGTTCAGAATTTCAAAGGGGCAAGTCTGATAACCTAAATGAAACCATTTTATTAAATAATCACCTGGCCTGAGGAGATATCAGATAGGAAGAACTATCTGAGCTTGTGAAGCATTGCTATAAAAATGCAACTGAAAAAGCAAGATCATGAACAAAAGGACTAAAAGCAAAATTTCTGCTATAAACTGGAAATTCATCAGCTGGAAATGTCAAAGAAGACAAACCGATAAAATCACACACATAGTCACCCTGATATAATCATAAAAGACAAAGACACTGCTAAAGTGTATCAGATGGGCTTCTGCTAGATAAAGATCACCACCGTGCTCTTGCTCTACAAAGGAAGAGCTTACCTCGAGCACTGAGTGCAGGTTTTCACTACCCATATTGAAGGAAACTCGTCTCAAACTGGTGCAGAGCAGGGTTATTGGGGTGGTCAAGGGAACAGACAAGCTTCTCCTAGACAAGAAGAGGACCTGAGGAGCTTGGCTTGGTTAGCCTTGGGAGACATAGCCTGAGAGGGCTACAAGATTTGCTTCTATAAACATATTGCGAAGTAAAAGAGCTATTTGAGCAAAATGACAATGTACACTCAAGAACAAGTGGATATAAACAGGCCACAATGAAATTCAGGCTGAAGTTAGAAGGCAGCTTCTAGCTTGACCGCACTGAGGTTTTGGAACATATTTTTAATGACAGTAGCGAAGACAAAGAACTTAACAGGATTTTGATCAGTTTGCAAATGGCATAGTAGGAGGAGGTTGCCTGGAACAGTAAGAGAATGAATGCTAGGTTCAGGAAATCTTTTCCATTCCTAATTTAAATAAAAATTTGTTCACTGAAACTTGGCAGAAGTTATTCAATACTGTCTTTTAATGACTGTCTTTGTTACTTCATGAAATGTAGGAAAAGGATTGTTAAAAGGAAAACCTTTCTGTTGAAAGACAGCATGGTGTTTTTATGATGTACAAACAATAAGTATCCTGGAATCCTAACAAGCACACTGAAAGCCATTAAACTTACGTTGTAGCAAATTCATTAGGAACAGTGATAACTATAAAAATCAGGAATTCTTGAAACAGCTTAAAGTTATGCATTCTGGAGTTATGTATTTTGGTAAAATTCCCCAAATCCAACTCCAGATCCCAAGTGAAAATTCAACGTAAATAATCTGATACCTATTCTCATGCCCACTGGAATCTTATGTTCAGACATGTACAATTGTACTGCAAAAGAATTCCCCTTTTTTTAACACATTCATCTCTGTGCCGCCTAATGCCCAGAGGAGAAATAAGCCCCTGGATTTAGAAGGAAGGGAGCAAGAATAATAGGAAAAAAAGATACTTAGAGCTAATACAGGGTTGCAATCTTTCAGGAATTTAAAGAATTATTTTACCAGGTTTTCTAGGAAACATACACACTGATGGTTTTGAAATACTACCTCAAGCAATTCTCTACAGAGGAAACAGCAATTTCTCTCTTCTTTTGGGACTACAGAAGAATTCAAAAGTGAGCTAGTAGGAGACTTTAATCTTAGAAGTTAAATCTCTGCAAATTTTTAAGTAAAATAGATACCAGACATTAAAACAACCATAGGTTAAGATGGACAGGCACTGACAGCTCTGAGGTAACCCTGAAAAACAGCCTTGAAAGCTTTCAAATTATTTCATTTAATTGATTATAGGAAAAACAGTCTGTGGTTAGGACAGTGGACTGGGACTTAATAGTTCAGTTCCTGAATCTGCCATAAAATTTGGGTAAATTATTCATTCTGCTCCTTAGTTTGTTAGCTGTAAAAGTAAAATAATATTTTTTTTTTCCCCTTGCCCTATATATCGAAGCCTCCACACCTGGAGACAGTGACTGCTGAGAACAACAGGGCTGGTTCTTATTTCACATTTTTCACGTTACTGTGACCAGCGGTCAGTCACACAGGATGACTTTGGCTCCACTACCTTATTCCTACTGTGCCAGCTTCTAGCAACTGATCAGGCTGCGCTTTTACAAGTAAAATCACGCAACAACCTGGAACCCAACCACAGCAGAAGTTGATATATCAACTGTATCAGGTCTAGATCAACCTGAAAGATCAAAACACTGTCTTATAAATTAATTGTATGTAAATGAAAGGCAATGCAGTTATAACCACAGTTCACATGGTCAGTCACAAACCCTCATATTAATAAGCCCTAGTCTTCTAGTTCAAAGGTCAAACTCAGTCCTACTGTTAATATTTAAGTAAAAATTCATCTTTAATATATTTTCCCTTCACAGAATACACTCTACATTTTAAGGCATCTCTCTGAAAATGCTAGTTTTAATCCATGTTCAGTACCTCTCAACAACATAACAAAAGCAAACGGGATAAAAACCAAGGATCTCAGTGTGAGCAGAAAACCCTGCTGCATATCTGAAGAAGCTTTTGTGAAAATAAGGATTACCACATTTGCATAAAAGGTGACTTGTTTTAATCCATATTTTGTAATGGGAGGCCTTTCATAATTTTCTTGCTGGTTATTATTATCCTTAGAACACAGAGGGCAACACGGAAACCCATTCTGCCTCCTGTGAATTAAACACCTACAAACTTTCATCTTCATTTAAAAAAACCCCAGCAGCTATGAATTAATAAGCACTATTTAATATGACGCAGGACAAATTCTATCTGTCTGGTATGCAGGGAGCACAGTTTTATTATCTTACTTCTGACTGGGAAGAAATCCAGTGAAGAGATGAAGCGACAGAGTAGACAGAGCGGCTCTTTTGATAGATCTGGAAGACCGCCCATGTTAAGCAACTTCCACATCACAGCACACGTTATTTCGCATTACTGCTGAAGGACTACACAAACGGCACAGATTAATCCTACACAGAAAATAAATAAACAAAGTTGCACCAGCCAGAAGGCAGCTAACTCATAGTAACACTGCTGGGGACTATTTTAGACAGGGGAGACAGACAGAGAGACAGACATTGCCCTTCTGCATGTGAAGCTGGTTTGTCACACACCATACACCGACAAAAGGAAATGCTTCGAGTCTTTGTGCGAAGCTTTACATAAGTAACACCAAAATGACACCCTCAGGCAGCTAGGTGCCATTATTCTTTATCAGAAGCATTTGCCAGACTAAAACAGTCTCACTACGTGACTTTATAGACACAACCCTAGGAGCAAAAAAGGTTCACTTTGGTCTCCTGAGCCTAGGAAGAGCCCTGGTGAGTGAAGAGGAGAGGAAGGCCAAAGAGAAAGGGTCTTCCTGCGTGTATCTCTTTGTAGAACTGGAACTTGCCTTTGGGCTTGAAGGTAGATGGTTTTTTTACATGGTCATCACTGGCTACATCCTTAGTGAGAGCACACTGCTCTCTCTCCTTCAAGCCACCCATCTTTGGGGAACAGAAGTGCATCAAATGTAACCAAAGGGGAGAGTAGGTCAAAAGTGAAATCTGTCACAATCTCCAGGCGACAGATTTCAACATCCACATTCTCAAATTAAGGGAGAGAAAAATCCATGAAGGGCAATACAACACTGAGACACAAATTGCAGCTTATGAAGCCTCCAAGCCCCAGCCTGCAGGAAGAGCATAGCAGGTACCTACTGCTACGGGCAGGTCCTGTTCTTGCAGCTTTCCCTCTGCCACTGGGATACTGATCTTAATTTGAAACAGGTTACTGAGACAGACAGACCTTGGTCTGGCTTCATATGGCCATCCTTAGGTTACTTTTATGCTCATGTTTTCTCAAAGTCTGTTCATGCAAAAAATACACACCATGCTATTTCAAAGAGTTAACACATGGATTAGAAGAAATTGGTGATACTTTGTATAACGCTGCCAACTCTGAGCAGCTTACACACCAGGATGGCAAAACAAAAGAAAAATCTGGAAATGGCAGGGACAGGAGAGGAAGTTTATTTTGCAAATTTTTGACAGAGAAGCCAATTTGTTTTTCAAAGTTTGTTTCCATAATTGGTAGGGGTAACATTTTGACATTATCAAGAATTCTTTGCAGGATTCAAGTACCTTTGCAAGAGGAATATGAAACAAGAAGATTAAAATTGCTACAAATCTGAGCAGCACAGTACTGAGCATGTTAATACTCTATAAAATCAGAGCTTCCTTGTTCTTTTTTCTCTCCCAGCACTCCTCAATACTAGCTCATCTAATGCACATGGCAAGTGTAAAATGAACCTGTCGATGAAACGAACACAGAGCTCTTCCTCCTACATAAGACCCAAGAAAGAAGGTTTAGGGAAAAAGTCAGAGGGGTGTTTTATCTACCGCAGCATTAAATTTGTCTCCCTCTGCTTATATGGGAGTAAGAGCTGTCCCTGAAGGAGATTCCCAAGATAGTTCTTTGATCTTGGAAAACCTCTAGAGTGCCACAACATCTCACTCTGGCGTTGATCCCACAAACTACCAATTTCACAGCCATAAGGTTAAACCATGAGTATGACTACAGGAGAGCTGCACCTGCCCTGGCTTAGCAGCAGGATTCTCTATGGCACACCTACAACTGTTTACTAAATTTTCTTTCCCAAGATACATAGCACCAGGGGTGGGGCTGGGATCAAGTATGTGTGATATAGGGCAATGCTCTTCCTTTCTGCCAAATCTCTGCTCCCACCACGTGAATCTGAGATGCTTTTGGCCTACCCAGTGACTGGGAGAGGACACAGCTCAGCTTTTGATACTCTCCCTGCCTTTGCATAGTAACGAAAAAATAAATGACCAGAAGAAAATTATCAGTCTGTGTGGATGATCTGTACCACAACAAGAACAAAGTTGCTGAAAATCTCCTCCCCGTGCAAGGCAAACTACAGCCAAAGACAGAAGACCCTGCTGGTTATAAAGCATGCTGTTCATTTTTGCTTTTCGCTTCCTCTTGTGGGTAAAACAGTCTCAACTCCAGTAATTATACTTAATTCACTTTATTGCCAATAAACAAAAAATTTTAGTTACTGATTCAGATGCTGAGGGGGAATAAAACCCCATACATTAATTTCTCCCCCTTCCTAGCCTCAACGTCCCTTGTTTTCCCCACATGCCACACTCGTTCTGCAGAGGGAGAGGCAGCGCAGGCAGCTGGGGTCAGGCAGCTGTTCCTTCCCGCTGTGCCTCCCTCATTCCTTCTCCTCCACGCATCTTGTTCTCCCCTGCGCCTCCGAGACCAGGAGTGGGTCCCCAGCCATGTCCCCAGTGATGGTCCCCTTCCAGATGTCTTCTCCGGCTCGCTGGCGGTGGCTGCTCTTCCCCCAGCATGTGCAGGCCAGGCAGCGGGGACTGCTGGGGGACAGAGGGCAGCCCACTGACACCCCCCATGGGGCACCCCACAGCCCCCTCTGCCCAAACCCTGCAACTTAACACCCCAAATCCTGACTGCCGACAAAACCCCAGAAGCCAGGGCTGTTGTAAGTTCAGGAATCACTGTGAACCCTTTTTTTGAACCAGCAAAATGAGGAAAAGAAGCAGTGAGAGGCCAAAACATGCACTGCCCAGGCATCTCCTAGAGCTGCCGCTGCAGGGCTGCTAACAAGCACACAGCTGACATCAGCCAGGCTGGGTTTTTGCAAGCAACTTGTTCTATTTTTTTTATTTTTTCCAGACAAAATCAGGTTTAGCTGCAAAATCCATCTGTCCAGGTGGGTGTCTCTTGTTTAGGGGGAGGGGAGAGGAGTTTCAAGCACAGGGATAACGCACTGGCAGAGTTTGGGAAGGGGCAGGCCTTGCATCTGCTGGGGTTGCAGCTGGCACGGCCACACTGGCAGAAGCGTTACGAATTTTGTGCCAGCAAAACTTTCGGAGTAATGCTCCAAAAGTAATAGCTGTAAGTATTTATCTTTTATGCTTAAAAAACCTGACTGCACATAACTGACAGATGCTGGTGCACGCACTGGAGGGACAGGAGACGGGGAGGAGAGTCAAGGCCCTGAAGGTTGCCTGCTAAGCTCCTTCTAAGGTAAATTTTCTGTAGCCTGTTAGCAAGAAATCATACGCTTTAAAGAGAAGCACGCATTGGCGTGTTTTGTTTTCTCAGAGAAGTGTGGAATTTGAAGCCAGGTCCTTTGGCTTATCTGTTGTAAGCCATGACTGCTTCTCAGCGCCACACCACTCAGTATTTCCTAGAGAAGGGATTCTGAGAAAAAAGAAAGAGCCCCAGTTCCCTAGAAGCATTAAATTAACACAAGGGATCTGTAAACGAAACAGCAGAGGTTTGAAAGCCTTACCCTTTACTGTTTCCTGCTTTCTTGGAAAAATCTCAGTATTAAAACAGATTGGATTACATTACAGGACTAGTTGCTGCTGAAGAATTTTATTTTGGGTTATAAAACACAATGTTTGCTGTTTTTCTAATTCAATTTGCTTTTACCTTCGTTATGTCACACTGTTACTAAGGATCCTGTGAGAAAATGCAGGTTGTTAATGCCTGAAAACTACCACAGTTATCATCTGCTCTCACTTTGCAAAGTAATCGTGGGTAGAAACTGCGTAGTAAGAATTATGCTGAACTAAAGAAGTATGTCACAATTTCAAATCCATTTATAGCTTTTTCTTTGGGCATATAAAAAAATTACATTAAGAACTTGTAGGCCCCCCCCCCCCAAAAAAAAAAAACAACCTTATAAGGTTAACATATCTATAAATTAAAACAAACATTGACCATAACATTACCAACCAGTTTACACCTCTGAATTATAAAATGTAAACAAGTGATCTTACAAACTTTATTTTCAAGGGCTTGTGCCTTTGTAGTGAAGTTTTCAGATAGAATAACACCACCAGCAGCCTCGCAGGGGCTCAGAATAATTTCACTACGAAGGGCTGACTGTAACTCCCGCCCTAGTCCTGCGGTCCTGACACAAGGAAGACTCGCATTTAATACAGTGTGAATTTTTGCCAGGTGATAGCCACAGGATCAAGCTTCCTGGGTAGGATAAAAATCTAAAGCAAATTTTTATATTCACATTTAAATGTTTTAAGTAGGTGAAGTGAAAATTCTTGGCACTCCCAAATGACATCAAAGATTGAGGGAGGAAAAAAACAGAAGATTCTTGGTAGCAATATATTTAGCACCTTTCTTGGAATGTAATTGTTACTGGAAACTTTGGGGGTGTATCCATATGCATTAACCACTCCTGTACAGTGAAGTCTAGTCTCTGAACTCGTACAAGTATTACACAATATTCTAACTACCTCAAGAGGCCTGATAATAATCATAAAATCATAGTGTTCCACCATAATCCTGAAGATAAAGGGAATAATTAATATGCAGCTGGAAAAAATATGCTACTGCCTATGTTACTGCAATTAAAATTTCTCTGCATGCTGCAGTGATGCTTCTCACATAGCAAGTAAGAGCAGAGTTAAAAATATAAAAGTGGCAGGCCCAGGCAAGTAATTGACTCTGACAAATCTATAGATACGTGTAAAAATTTTATTTAACAATGTTTTTTTGCAAGTGTTCATGGGCTATGTGAAAAATGGGGGGTTGGGGGGAAGTTGCAGTGAAAACAAGCAACGCAGGTCAGGATCAGATTGTTTTTCCTGTCATCTTTAAGTAATATTCATGTGCTTGGTTTAACCTTCCTACTGCCACCTGTATGCTAAAACAGTGAAGTTTTAATGAAGAACATTTAATGATACTATAATGCTAGCAGTCAATATTCCTTCTTGAAATGGCACAGCACAGCCCTATCAGATTTGAAAAAGAGGGAATTGTGTGAGTGAAAATCTATAGCCACTGCCCAGTCTGTGTGCTTGTTCTGGAGTGTTTGTAAGCAGTTTTGTTTAAAGGTAAGAGAACAACAGGACCGTCCATCAAAATCCCCTATACATTCCTCTTGGCAAATATTTTACCACCACCACCTTTATATTTAGAGAAGACATACATCAATCCAAAACCAGACTGTAGAGCCATTTTTAAGACAGATATGAAGAAAATATAAATGACATGAACTAACTAATGAAAAGGACACAAGAGTCCTACAGATTTTTAAATTATTTGCTCTTGTTCCCTTTTACATACTAATGTAGTTCTTAATACCACAAGCAGAAAACATAGACGTCAATACATACAGTTATTACAATATTAAAAAAATACCAAGAGTGCAAAATATTCTGTATTTCAAACTGAAATATAGAGATTTTTTTCAAAAAGTTAAATACAAAAATTATGGCTCAGACCTGCCTATAATTTGCAGGTGACTTAAAATTACTTGAAAAATAAATTAAGATACTATTCACCCAAATGAATTCCTAGTTGAGTATTCAGATCAAATAGCAACAAGGACAGTAGCTCATATCATCTTTAGGATATAATTTTAAAAACTCAGCCACAGAATTATAGCAATTTTGACAGCACAAGGAATATAATTATGGTTCATACAGAAGCCTTTCTGTCTACCAACTTCACATGCATCTATTAAGTTATAATAAGGTAAAAAGGTACTTGCTGAAGGAAAAAAATTATTTTAATTTTTGTTGTTCCATACACAATATTCTTCTTCAGCTCTCAATACTTGCAGAGTGATTTTCTTTTACCTCATCTCCTTCAGAGTACATTTACCACTGACCATCAGATTTTTCTAAGTGCTGCCACTGTCTGCCTCGGGACATGAGGGGTGCTCCTTATTTTAATAATTAAGCCCCAGCTACATAAAAAAGGCACGTAAAATATTTATGGACTAAAAAATATTCTAGGCTGTCACAGCTAATAGATATCCATGTCCAAATGTTTTTAAGGGAAGTTAATGTTAAATCTAGGTACTCTATTTGAGCCACAAACATACCCAATATAGTGCAATTCAAGTAGGAAGGAAACAGTCCGAGTTCTTCCCTCTCTTCTACAACACAATCCCTAACAACTTCTGGGAAACTTCGGATTTCAGGAAAATCAGACCAATGTTACATGAGCACACTGAATTTTATGGAAATAAAACATTTAAAAGCCTTGTTAGGTTCTACACCCATTTCTTTTACATATATATACATGTGGGTGGGTGTGTATACATGTCTATTTTAGACATCTACATACACACATGACTTCTTCAAAAATCTTAAATATTGATCACATATTGTGTGATAAGCATGAAGAGCTAAGCTATCCACAGCCAACAACAATAACAAAACTATTCTCAGAAAAGATTTTTCTTAGGCTCTTGTAATATTTGCAGAAACAGTTCTGCATTATTAATATTTATAACTAAAAAAATTTCCACTAGCAGATTTGTGTGAAAAATACAGACATACTTAATATTTGGTACAAGTCTTCAGAATAAATATAATTAATGAATATGGTATAATATCAGTTATTTTATATAAACATTCAATTTTTGAGACTATTATATACTTTTTTTTTAAGAGGCTCTGCTAGCAAATAGGTTTTAAGGACTTACTGAATATACAAAATATATTTATCATGAAAATTATGTGCTTGGAGGAATATACTCCTGATTTAAATGTGGATGATATGACAAAATATTTGCTTTGAGGAGATGGACAGAATTAGAAAAGCAAACTCATTCTGTCTGAAATATTTAAATAATTTAGTGAACTTCCTACTCTAAATCCTACTCACGATATTCAACATGAAAACAAGTCAGTATAGCTTGATAATAAAACCAGAGGTGGTGCTGTAACTGGTAGCCTTGAGTGCAAAGGAATAAGTTGCTAAAATGCAGGTTCTCAGTTGATGGTCCACTGGTTTAGATGCTTTCAGTGGGACTATGACAATTTAAACCAGCTGAAGGGCTATTCCACCATTTTGTTGTTCAAACAATTCAACATGATCCCTGCTTCAGGGAGAAAAGGCAGGCAAGATTTCTAATAAAATGAATACCACCACCTGATTTTGTGTTTTCTTTATTGTTAAAATAGGCAGAGCTCTAAAAGTCAATAATAATATCACATTGTAGATGTGGGACTGAAGTCAATACGACACAGTAAATTCAGTTATGGGAAACAGCTTTGAATGGTTTTAATTATATTTTCCTAGAAAGGCTTATAGAATGTTATTGATATTTGACCTGGATAGTTCTGTTTTCTATTACAAAGTACATAATATCAATACAGCACCATATATGTCTGCATTCAGCAGTCCTTAACCCTTTACAGGCCCCCAAATGAAAGAGGCAGGTGGATACATATATTTTTTTAATCTGAGAAAAGCATATACCACCAAACCTGCCACCTGTCATAAAGCATTAAACTTCATTTGAAGAAGTAATGATGTCTGAAACACCATCACATTCTAGCATGATGAAGAAAGAGAGCAGACTCCTCATTTTGTGTATGGTATTCATATGTTAACTGCATTAGACATCTTTAATTTCACAGTTGCCCTGTTCTTTCTCTCTCCTAAAGCCGTCTCACCCACCTGGCCTCCCCTAGAAGCCTCTGCTGTCCATCACTTTCCAATGTCCACATTCCAGCTGATTGAATCCTTTATTAAATTAGATACCCCCATACTGGAAAAAAAAAAAGGGGGGGGGGAAAAGAAAGGGGGGGGGGGGAAGCCGCTATACAGTATGAACAAAGGAATCCAGTTTCTCAGAACTATAAATTTCAAATCCATCTGGCCCAGGAGGGGGACAATAAAAATATACAGAAAGTGATTAAGAAGTACTCCACAATACCCACTACAGTTAGTTACCGCAGGTCCTGTGGGTCCATGCACCCTGTGCGTTCATACCACAGCTGAGCAGCTCCAGGAGATGCATAAATGAATATCATTGCCTCCAGTGAACGTAAGGGAAAGCAGACCAGCAGTCACTCGCCCAAGGCCACGCTTTAAATCAGCACTAGAACTGGGAATAAAATTCCCAAATCATTCTGCTTTCCTGGTTCAGGCGCCATTCAGTAGATCGCAGCACAAAAAAACCCAAACAAGCACATAGAAAAAATTAACAGTTTGATGTAAAGGGAAAATGATTTCAAGGTAGTGGCATTGTGACAAGGCTAACAGCAGACGAACAACATGCATTTGGGCTCAATCAGAGCACCTACCTGAAAACAGGAGTGCTGATAAGCCTCCAAGAAAAGTGGGTAATTTTAGGAGGCCTGGCCATTATCAGCACACCAGTTCAGGAAAAAAAAGCAGGATTTTTACATGCTGTGGCCAACAGTAACCACCCCATTACTTACAGTATATATACTGTATATATGCTTGTAGCTATATATATATACATCCACATAGACACAGAAGACAGCTGTCCACGCTGATATAGTAAGGCTAGAAGTGAAAAGGAGCTGCACAGCACTTGATGTGACGACAGAAATGAGCAGAGACTGCAAGGTTCAGATGCATGCCCCAGTCAGACATCGGTAGGATACGGAAAATCAGAGCTACAAGTTTGACAGCAAATATAGGTTAGAAATACACGGGAGTGACTGGTAGAATAGGCCAGGGGAGTTGTTTCAACACCCTGGCATGCTGCTCAGACTGATCTTTAAAATCCATTAAAAAGAGAATATACAGTGAGAGTGAAAAGGCAGCAAATGTAAAAGATGAAAGAAAACAACCTCCTGCCCAGTTAACGCTCTGCTGGGCTGTGTCCTGCACAGACACAGCATCAAACCGAAACCAAGGGGGCACCAACACACACAGCAATTTTTCTTCCCGTTTTCTTTTTTTTTTTTTTTTATTTTTTTAAATACCAAAACAAGCTTTCTTGTGCTCCACAACTTAAACGCAACTGTTAACCCTAAGAAGGCAGGGAAGGATTTTTTCATGGGAGTTTAATTTATAACTCCATAATATAGGGATTCTTTCTGGTTTCTCAAGAAGCTCTAAAACTAACCAGCCTGATATTATTTGGATGGGTGGCACATCTGAGAGTGGTCTGAAGAAGCCATCTATTGAAAATGTAAGCAAAAGGCTCTTAGGGTAGTTTTTTGATGCTCGAGAAGGAAGTCTTTGGAGAGACCATACGCAGTGAGTATAAGGTCAGGGAGTCAATTCAGCAATTTTAAAGGGGGGAAGGAGCTTACTGCCCTCAAACTACGACAGGATCAGTCTTTGGAAGGGTAACACGTATGGCATTTGAGTAAGTGCACCAGATCAGGCCAAAACATAGATGCGACCACATGGGGGGGTTCAGAGATGACTCAACAACAGCACGTCAGGAGATGGTTTGTGACCCGCAAGACGGCTTGTAAAAAGGCACAGTTAAAGCCTGGGTGAGCCAGCCAAGAATTACAAATGCATGAGAGCTACGAAAGTGTCTTTTAAAGAATAAAAATCCTGCTCGCTACCACACATAAATGGAGATCTGCATGTCAAGGAAGGTGCGAATTGAACAGGCCCTCTGAGCAGCAAGGCTGCAGTCTGAAGCACGAGCTAACGGTATGGTCTGCAGGCTGTGGTGTCCACATCCCGTCCTCACCTTCGCTACTGACCGAGCACCGACAGCACTTTCTCCACAGGAACAACACTCGTTGCTGTTCTTGCCTAAATTCCCAGCTCCTGGCATCATTTTGCCCAACCTGCTGCCCTTGGTTTTTGTGAAGAAAACACACCCTGCATTCATCATGATGAAGGCATGGGGGAAGACTTGAAACCCTCGAGAGTGAGAAATGAAAGCCACACATTACCCCCTTCGCCATGCCCATGGCTGGGGGTGGCATGCTCCAGCTACCCCCCAAGACAGCCCAGGGGGAGAAGCAAATGGCCTCATGCACAGCCTCAGGAGACAGCAGATTTCTGGGATCTTGGTTTGGCATCCAGGCCAAGTTCAGTCATGGTCCAGATCAAGACCAGTCTCCCATTTAAATATCTCTTCTGCAGACACAACCGTCATGTAAACAATCATCTAAACCCCATTTTCTTTGGCAAGATTTTTTAGGAGGAGAACAATAAGAAGGCATGTGTGACTGCAGCCCATCTCAGCCACCATGGGAGTGGAGCAGTCATTTTTTGCTATTGAGTTAAAAGGGGAAATTCCTTTTCCAAACAATTTTTATGGGTAGTCAGTATGTCCAGGACAAAGATTAAGATCCATGTACAGTAAATTACAGAATAGTTGGGGAAGTTCAAGTGCCATAAATCACTCAGATCTGAAATTCTGAAAAAATAGCATAAAGCAGAAATTATGCTTGCTGATAAAGCAAACTGAACTCTTTAAAAGAGCAACTACTCCTGAAAACTCAACTATGCAGTGCCATATATAAAAGTAGTTGAGGCAGAAATGACAACACACCAGATGTTGCCAGCAGCAAACATTACCTCAGTCCCAGGGAAACGGGCAAGACAAAAACATTAGGTTACCTGTAACATCATACAGTCAAATCAAAACAGGTTGAGTAAAGGAAACTTGGAGTTTGCACAGCTACTGAAACCACGAGCTCAGTCAAATGACAACGTATGCTTTAGACCAGTTTCCTCTTCTCTTCCAAATACAGTAAAAGGTGCTGGTCACAATCTGCTGAAACCCTAAAAAAATCTGTGCTGTAGTTAACGAAGATGTCTCCCATGGTAAGTTATGAATACCTGGCACTTCCAGGCTTTAGCCCTGGTGCTAAATTCTCCTCCAGCAGCAAGAGGTGCTCTGCAAGAAAAGTTGAAAGCTTTGGAAAGTGCATCCTCTGAAACATCATGCTACACGGCCCCTGGGCCCAAAGGATCTTCAGTATTGGATCAGTCAGCTATATCTTCTCTTACGAGTTTTAAGCATGAACTACTGTAAAAGCTTCAGGGCCTAAGAGTAAAGCGCCTACACAAGATCAAGGCTTTCAGGGTTTTTAAAAATTTATTTATGCGCTTCTTAATTAAAAAAAAAAAAATCATTACTCCCCTTTAAGAAGCCTGGGAGCTTTGTCCCATTTAACCAGAGCTCTGTTGCTAGTCCCAGTGGCTGGTGGGAATATGAGATGTTTCTACTCTGAGATGTCAGATAACACTAACTCGGTTTGAAGTTCAGATTTCCCCTGCATATTTCTTAGGGCAGGTCACAGAGTAGACCTGAAATCTAGCACCTTCACCTTGTGGTGGGTTAGCTCTTGGCTCGGGGCC
>NW_010138879.1:0-9383 GCF_000699245.1 Pterocles gutturalis
GGTCCTTCCGTCAAATCCATGTCCCGCCATTCTTGTAAGAACACAAACTATTCAACTTTTAGCTGACGTTTATGCTTTCTTCCAGTCCTCCTTATACTGAGCAGTAGAAATAAGAGAGAACTTCCTGAAAAAACATTGATCACCATTTTGCTGCAGAATTCTATTTTATTATGGCTCATCTGCAGTATGACTGTGTGTCTTTTGACCAAAGATTTTCTTTCTGCTTAGTGCTTGATAAGACTGATTTAAAAAATACCTATGGACAACCTGCTATGTATTTCAGAGTCTTAAGAAAAGAAAGGTACTGCATCTTACCGGCAGAAAAGAAACCCTGTGTTTTTTCTGCAGCTTGAAAAATACTTCATGCAGAACACAAGAGAAAGCAATGTATATTTATCAGTGTCAGTGGAATATATACGTTAATGAAATATGTAATTAGAGTGCTAATGACCACTAATTCTCCAAGGCAAAGGATTATTTGCAAGAATGTGTTGTCACATTAAAAATTACCAAAACAAGCTAGTTGTAATTGCTGCAAAACTGACTGTTGTGGTTTTAAAGCAGCTAGCGGCAACAAATACGACACAGTCACTTTTTCACCCTCCCCCCTCCTGGGGAGGAGTTAGACAAAAGGGTAAAGCAAAAACAGACTTGTGGGTTGAGATAACAATAATTTAATAACTAAACTACAACAAAACTAAAAACATAATAGTAATAATAAGAATAATAGTAATACAAATATACAAATGTGATACATAGTGAAACTGCTCACCACCCGATGACCAAGAGTCACCCCATTCTCAGCTAGTGATCCTGGAGCAGGGAATGTCCTGAAACTGCAATCCAAGAAAAGGTGAGAGCCTGAATATCTGAGAGGCTGAGAATCAACTGAGAGGGCGAGATGACCCCAAGAGAAGGAGATAACTTGGAGAGAGAAAACTTCCATCCAGACCCTCATCTATACACTGGATATGATGTGCATCATATGGAATATACCATTGGCCAATTTGGATCTCAATCCTAAACCTAAGTAATTGGGGCTGTGCTCCCTCCCAGGTTCTCTTGCCCCTGCAGACACTGGCACAACAGAAATGCTGAAAAGTCCTTGACTGTCCTAGAGCAACTATAAACATCAGTATGTTATCAGCCTTCTCAGCACAAATCCAAAACATAGCCTCTTGCTAGCTACTATGAAGAATGTTAACTCTGTTTCAGCCAAAACCAGGACACTGACAACAAGTTGTCGTAGTACAGCAGAATCTGAGATTTTATGTAGTTGCTTAACTACAGTTACGAAATAAACATTTGTTTCTATAAGTAAAATTCAGAGAGTCATTAGTCTTTTATTAACTACATGATCTCATTTTTTAAAAATTTTTGTTCTGTCAGAGAGATATTCTTGATTGTCATGAGTATGTGCTTAGATAGTTTTAAGACAAATCATAATTGTAATTTTTTTTTAAATAGGTTAAGCTACAACCCCTCACAACAAAACCAACCAGAATAATGTAAAGAAAAGCTAGCACTAATTTTTTTCCATACACCTTTGTTTACATGTTATCCTGTGTATTTTCTCTGTAGCTTTTGAGCAATAGCTATTTTTCTCCACTGAAATGTAGACTGCCACAGTCCCATATGATTTAATGTTTAATTCAGTAGTACCTATTTAACTTCATTTCCTCTCCAGAGACATAAGAAATGTCTTGGGTTATCAAAACTGCATAACTCTGGGCTTTTTATGGGGAGATACCATTTCCAAGCATTTAGCTATGTAAAGTGGATTTCAGCTTCTCTAAAGTACCTTTCATTTACCCCAGGGACCTTATGTCTTGCAGGAATAGTACTAAGCAATACATCAAAAATATGTTCTTAGATCTGTGCCAAACATCCTATTAAAGTAAATCAGTTACACATGTTCATCACTCTTCTGGGAGCATGAACCCCAACGGGATAAAAAAAAGTTCTAAAAGTAATTTAATACATCTAGGTACTCAGAAAAACATGAAAATTAACTGCCTCTGGAAGTACAATTGTTGGAAGACACATTTTGATTTGGTTATTGGATGGAATATTTTTCATGTGCCCTTCCTAAAGCCAAAAAGTAAATGTTACACATTTAGATGTAGATAGCAATTACTGTAAATCATTCATGTGGCTAAAACAGCCTGTCCAATGAAACTGCTTTGTATCACACAATCATAGGATAGTTCAGGTTGGAGAGGACCTCTGCTGAGAACAGAATCAACTAGAGCAGGTTGTTCAGGACTGTGTCCAGTCATGTTTTAAGAATCTCCAAGGATGGAGACTTCACGACCTCTCTGGGAAACCTGTTATAGTGTTTCATCACCCTCACAGTTAAAAAGCTTTTTCTTATGTATAAATAGAATTTTCTGTATTTGAGTTTGTATCTGTTGACTCTTGACCTCTCAGTGGGCACCACTGAGAAGAGTCTGGCTCCATTTTCTTTGCTCGTTACCACCCAGTGTTTATACACAATGGTAAGATCCTCCTGAATGTTCTCTTCTCCAGGCTGAACAGTCCCTATTCTTTCAGTCTCTGCTTGTATGACAGACGTTCCAGGGCTTTGTGGCCCTGTGATGGACTCGTTCCAGTAAGTCCATATCTTTCTTATCGTGGGGAGCTCAGACTGGGATATAGCACTTGAGATGCATCATTACCACTACTGAGTAGAGGGGAAAGATCACCTCCCTTGACCTGCTGGCAGTGTTCTTCCTAATGCAGTCCAGGATGCAGTTGTCCTTCTTTGCCAGCCCATAACACATTGCTGGCTCATGTTGAACATTTTGTTCACTATGGCTGCCAGGTCCTTCTCTGCAGACCTGCTTTCTGCACTAGTGACTGCCCTCTAGCTGGGTTTCACACCACTGATCGCAACATGTTGACTCTAGTAGTTAAGTGAACTTTCAGTCCACCTCACTGTCCATTTATCTAGCCTGTACTTCATCAGTTTGTCAACGAGGATGTTATGGGAGATTGTCAGAAGCCTTTCTAAAGTCAAGATAAACAACGTTTTCTCCTCTGTCCTCATCCACTGAGTTAGTCATTTCATTCTAAAGGGCTATCAAATTGTTTAAGCATGATTTCCACTTCATAAATCCATATTGATTACTATGCAATTTCTGTCCTTAAAAAGTTTGGGAGTGGCTTCCAGGATTATTTGCTTCTTTACCTTCTCAGGGATCTAGATCAGACTGTCTGTCCTGTAGTTCCCTCAGTCCTCTTTCTTGTCCTTCTTGAAGATAGCAGTGGCATTTTGTTTCTTCCAGTCCTCAGGAGCTTTCCCTGATTACCATGATCTTTCAAAGATGATCAAGAGTGGCCTAGCAGTGATATTGGCCACCTCCCTCAGCACTCATTAATGCATCCTGTTAAGTCTGACAGGGTTGTGTATGTCCTGATTGTTTAAATGTTCCCTAGCTTGATCTTCCTTCACTGAGGGTAAGACTTTCTTTCTCTAGACTTCCCACTGGTCTTAGACGCCTCAGGTTCTCGAAGAACAATCTGACCAGTAAATACCAAAGTGAAGAAGGCATTGAGTGCCTTGACCTTTTCCATGTCTTTTTTCTCCAGCTCTTTTGTCAACTGTCCCATTCAGCAGCATACCCACATTTTCCCTACTCTTCATTTTGCTGCTGATGTGCCTGCAGAGACCCTTCTTGTTGCCCTCCACATGCCTGACCACATTGTACTCCAGGTGGGCTTTTGCTTTCCTAGCATTGCATGCTTTCACAGTGACTTTGTATTCCTCCTGGATCACATGACTCTTCTTATGCTTCTTGAATGCTTCCTTTTTCTGTTCAGGTTTTGACAGGACCTGCTTGTTCAGCCATTCAGGCCTTCTGCCATATTTGTTTGATTTCCTGGTCATTGGGTTGGGCTATTCTTGAGCTTGAAGGAGCTGATCCTTGCAAACCAATCAGGTCTTCCAGAAGCCTCTTTGCTCTGGGAGTGCATCCAATAGGATTCTTTCAAACAGATCCCTGAAGAGGCCAAAGTCTGCTCTACTAATTTCAGGTCTCTGATTGTGCTTTTTTTGCCTTGTTTCCTCCTCTCAGGATCTTGAGCTCCACTATATCATGGTCATTGCTGCTGACACTGCCCCCAGTCTTTACCTCCTGGCTAGTGCTTCCATGTATCAGGGCCAGCTGAGTGCCTCTTCGCATCAGCTACTTGATCACTTTTCTCAGGAACTTTTCATCAGTGTCCTCCAGAAATCTCTTGGATTGCTTGTGCTCTGAGTAGTCCCTTCAGCTGATATCAGATGGTTCTACAAGTTCTTCATGAGCTCCAGGAGCTGCAAATATGAGGCTTTTTCAAGTTATCTGAGGAAGGCCTCATATACTATTGCTTCTTGTTCAGGCAATCTGTAGCAGACACCCACCACAACATTGCCCACACTGGTCTGCCCTTTATGACTAACACATAAACTCTTGTCTGGCTCGTCATCCATGTCTCTCCCATAAAGGGCAACTCCCCATCCTTGCTTTCTTAGTCTGTCCTTCCTATAGAGGTTATATCTACTCATTACAACACTCCAGATGAGTGAGCTGTCTTATACTTCTGTGATCCCCATCAGATTGTAGTCCTGCAACTACACACAGGCCTCTAATTCCTCCTGTTTGTTCCCCAAGCTAGGAAGTGGTAGTCACACTTTCTTAGTGATAAATGCTAGGGCCTATTCCTTTCAGGCAGGGAGCTATGATCTAATAAGCGTCTTTAAGCTGCCCAGACTGCAGTGATGGAAGGAAAACTACTCTCAGAAAAGAAGTCCCCCACTTCAGAGCAACTCATCAGAGAAAAGACGGAGGGTCAACAAGCAGATCTCTTGGTGCACCAAAGCATTGTATGAAATAATATACTATATATGAGTGGAAAGAAGAGTCGCACCCATGAAGACAATCACACCTGAAATGACATGGAAAACTATGATCTCTCAAAGAGTCCAACAGTGTTCCCAGGTCTCATAAATTTTATTATCTTTTTTTTTTCCAAGTGCCTCTAACATCTTCTGATCAAGTGAAAATCTTACCTTTCTTTTAAAGAAACAGAAAATTTGCCATTACATGTTCAAATAAATTTGAGAGTAGAAATCAAAAAGCTGAAAAACAGAAAAGAGGGAAAAAGCAAACAAAAATAATTTTACTGGGAATTTGGTATCTTGTAACATTAATAAGAATCAATGACCAGCTCCTGAACCCTGAGTGTATCTGGTGGAGTGAAGAGGGGGAGTTATACCGAAGTCTTTTGTAGCTTTCTGTCTGTGATGATGGGACTGCTTAGCATCTTGACATGCTCCACCACTATTGCAAAAAATAGAAATATTACTTTAAATGCTGATTTTTTTTTTGTTTCTTTGTAAGGATGACAATTGTTGCAGCCTACCTGATTTGTGCTAGAGGAGGTTAGTAAGTGAGCTCTGTATCTATTCTGAATGAAAGGACATATACACATGTATTGGGCAAGCTGTTAAAATTACACAAAATAGTTATTGTGCATTAGTTTTTTCATTTCACCTTCACTCATACTGGCTTTATGTTTAGCTTGTGTTCAGTAAAAATAAATCTGTTATGTCCACAAAGTTTAAATCTTTTTAAACTGCCTATTCTTTTCTGACAACCACTGTAAGTCTATTGCAAATGAGTTATTTATTCTGGTACATCCCTTGTTCTTCCTCCTATCTTTTCCGGTGCCTTTTAAAATTAGTTCTTCCTTCTTACATTTTTTTTACAAATCCTGGTGCATAGACAATATTGTTGGTACACAGAAATCAGAATTTAGTGTGTTTAGGTGCTGAAAGACTAATAAAACTGAAAATATGGAAAGGAAGCCAAAGGAACTTTTAAAAGGATTTTTTTTTTTTTCAGGAGTCTTTTGGTAGGTACTGGTCATTTTTCCTACAGCTGTTCTAATCACATGCAAAGAAATTATCAGTCTCCTGTAAGTAAAGCATTGCAGTGACCATTCATAATCTGACATTAGAAAGAAATCTACGTAATTTCAGAATATTTCAAAGTTAGCTGACCTATAGTAGACTTGCATGTTCCAAATTAGCTATCATTGATTATTGTGGCTAAACAGATCCTGAGTCATCTTACAATCAGCGTTTTTTTGTCACCTAATGACCATTCTAATGACCTTTCCAGCTCTTGTGATTTTCAGCATATGAATCCATTTGATATGACTAACTTTTACTGCACTGATGAAGTCTTCAGGGTTAAAACGTGTGTGTAGTTCCAGAAATATCATCAGATCAAATGAACCAATCAGTATTGGCATGGTACCATTGAACTGATCAATGAGATGGAATAATTTTCTTTATCTGTGCATTAAAGCCAATACTAAATGCTTCCCTCTTTCAGGAGTGTCTACTAATTTTTGAATTTCTTGTGTTTTGTTTACTTTGATGAGTTGAAAATACGTCTATCCCATAAAATATCATCTAAGTAGCATAATGCATTTAGAAGAAAAAATAGGTTCTGCTATTTATCATTGAAGCAAATATTGCAGACTACACAGTTACCAGTAAGGTGATGGAGTTTTATCTACATGGATGATGTAAAATTTTGTTTTCTCGCAATACATTGTACTGAATCTTTTGTATCCCTACTCAAGCTGTCTTTCCTATTAATTTCTGTGCTCCATCCTTCAGAAATATTGCTTCATCAGCTGACTTCTTTCCCCAGATATGATTATTTCTCAGTTACACTTGACTGATGCTCCTTTTCTATTCCAGGATTAAAACTTTATTTTTTCTGCTAGAAAAAAGTAGAGGTGGGAAATTACTGGCAGAAGGGTTGAACTGGCAGGTGGGCTGAGTTATTCCTGTTGCTGCCTGGCCAGTGTGCTTTGTTGTAAAATGTATTCCTTTTTGTATCCCCAATTCATACATCAGTTCATAATTAGTAAACTCCTGCTTCCTGGTTAAAACAGATTGAGTGACTATAACTTTTGCTTCTCTCGCCTCTTTTTCTGAACTGTAGATGTCACTCTAAGGCTGACCAATTGTTTCGGGCTTCTTTCTTATCAAAATAAATTATCAAGTGGGGGAGGAAGGTGCTGAAGATTTTAATTGTTTACTCCTGAGATATATATGTTTTCATACCTTAGCGTGAACATAGAGGAATTGCAGTAAAACTCTTGCACTGAATTACAAATTATATATCCTGGAAAAAACATCAGTTTTTCAGTGTCTTAGCTGGCTGAATAACTTAAGTATTGTTCAGGAACTATAGTGCCAGTGAATGCTAATTTTCTTGCATTTGGGAGACTTCTGAAAGCCAGATAGTTGATTTAAAAATTTTATTTTGTTTTAATCCCTAACAAAACCACCAACCTTGGCTACATATGCATTTAGACAGGTATTTTAAGATAGCTACCATGTGAGGCATCTAAAAGTTAAATGCCACTTAAGTAACCAGTTAAGCTGACTGGATCTCAGCCTTTGCATTCACTTACGTATGGATTTGGTAGGGTGTCTATCTTACATTTTTAAACGAGAGGTCCAAAGAAAGTCAATTACATTTGTTAAACTCAGAATCTTGTTATGGCCACAACTGGACCCCACCTGCCATGGGAAGCAAGCAATTTGCTGTTAACAAATTCAAATATTAGCAAACTAATAAAAATACAACCAGAAGTTTTATTAGTCCAGTTGCAATAACACTAACACATGCTGAAGTATTACAGACAGACAGGTCCTGATCCCTGAGTTGTCAGGACAGTATAGAGCCTTGGGCTTTCTGCTAGTGCTAACAAATTTGGATTTACTGAACTATAGACCAAATGTGGAGAAAGTCGTCCATCAAGACAAGAACAGGCGTTAGGCTCAGCACCTAACTATATCATAATTTAGATGGTAGCTTCTATAGCAACCTTCTTTACTCCATGAAGAAGGAGGTGATTGCAGAGGGGATTTCAAAGCCCTAAACTGAGCAGCTGCTCTGAATCACTTCTGGAGAATTCTCAGCTCATTATGCAACATGTCATGGCCCCAAGGGAACCACCAACACTCACTGTCCCTGCCCAGCCTCCAGGACTCCCCCTACCCTGCCCACAGTCCAAGACCCCATGTCAGCCCCCCGGAGCTGCCAGACTCTGCTCCATTGACCCCTCAGCAGGGTCAGTCTCCAGCTCCCCACAGCCCTCCTTGGCCATGGGCCCTGCTGAGATCGGCCCACCTGCAGGGCCAAGTCCCAGCCCAGCCTCAGCCTCTCCCTGTCCCCCAGTGCCTGAGGCTGGCCTGGTGTCCCCTGGCTGACCTGCTCCTGGACGGGGAGATAGGACAGGCCCTGGCTGCCAGGCCTTGCCATCTGCCACCCAGGGAGGCCCCAGGGAGCTGGTGGTCCCCTCAGTGCCCCAACAGACAGCTCAAGCAGAGCCTATATAACCAGGGTGGAGCTGAAATGGGGTCCTGGACCAAGGGAAGAGGGGGATGAGTCCCCAGGACAAGCTGAACAGGGCCAGGAAGGGTTGGTAGTGTCTCAGGAGCCTGACAAAACCAGCATGGAAACATCAGCTACATAAACAAGATGCCAAAAGTTGAGTGTTGTGGATACTAACCCTGTTTCTTCCAGGTGTTATCTTGCTTTGTCTTGATTATTACAATTGCCATCAATGAGCTATAAGATGCATGTGTTTTTATTCTGTTTGTCTAAAATTTTATCTAGGGAAGAATACTGTAGAGCAGTTTAAATTCCTGCAGAAGATTGGTGTTTTTATGGGTACAATGTTCCCCACCTCTCCACACTATTAAATTTCTCATTCCAATGCCTAAAATTGCTTTCCTAAATCTGCCAAGAGGTTCAGATGCACTGTTAAATGGATTTTAAGGCATTTGAGAAGATAAGAGTTTGTAGAAAGTTTTGAGCTCTAAAAAATGAAAACAGAATTTAAAGCCTCTCTATAAACTGAAAGAAATAAGAGCTCTGGTGGGCATGTGACATGAGCACCTCTTAACTAAATGTTTTGTAAAAATGGGGTCATAAAGGATGCACAATGTTAGAATGGTGTATATATTTTTTTTAAATACTATATACTGCTTCCTTGGAGTTTCTAATGAAATCATAGAATCATAGAATCATTAAGGTTGGAAAAGACCTCAAGGATCACCAAGTCCAACTGTCAACCCACACCACCTAACTCACTAGACCATGTCCCTAAGCACCACATCTACACATTTGTTGAACACCTCCAGGCATACATGCATTCTGTTAAACCTTCGGGGTTGGTCCCCCCCCCCCTCCCCGGCCCAGCCTGTTCCAATGCCTGACCACTCTTTCAGTGAAGAAAGTTTTTCTAATATCTAGCCTAAACCTCCCCTGGCACAAATTGAGCCCATTTCCTCTTGTCCTATCACGTGTTAC
>NW_010138880.1:0-912 GCF_000699245.1 Pterocles gutturalis
AATATATATATATATGTATAAACTCTTCCCATCCAGAGAGTTGTCCCTCTCATTTTTGTCTGGTCAGGAATGTGTAATGTTGTAACTAGAATGAAATAAGCAGCAGACCCTTCATCAAATAGCTTTTTTTTTTTTTTTTTTTTGTAATAATGGGGGTTTGGTTTGTTTTTTTTTTTTTTTTTTGGCTATTCTGCCATAAAACAGAATTCTTCACCGGCACAATGGTAATAAGGATTGTGCATCTAGGGAGAATGTACGCACAGAGTAATGTGAGGGTAGATATGGGATAGGAGGGGGAAAAAAATATATATATATATGTATTAAAAAAGCCCCCATATCTGCACTACAGGGAAAAAAATCCACTCACTCAAACCTCACGATGGGGGGAAAAGCAAGGAAAAAATCTAAACAGCAGGATACGACAATAAATGGGAAAACAGCAATAGAAAAAGCACACTAGGTTAATATAGGAAAACTAGTTTCTTTATTGAGAGATCGTATATTAGTATTAGTGGAATCGTGTGTAACAATGTCATCATGCACACAATACAAAAAAGGCAAGGCCCACCATGCTATGGAAGGGCAACAGAACAAAAGCAGCGTACACTGAGCAGATGTATAGGCTACAGCACATTACATTTCAGCAGGGTATGTCTCTACAGAAGAGATTTTACATCGGAAACTAGGTAATGTAAAAAAATACAGACCATGCTTTAGTTTTAGTACAAGAAAAAAGGTGAAGATACACAACCAAAGGATATTTGATACAGAAAAAATTACCCACAAAATAAGAACAGGAAGTAATTTAGCACAGCAGAAAAAAATGTTATCCCTGTTTAACGGAAAACCATTTTGCCAGTCGCCTCTTTTTTTGCAATTATTATTTTATTTTTCTTTGTATTATTTTTGAAG
>NW_010138881.1:0-3334 GCF_000699245.1 Pterocles gutturalis
GCAGGGTTTCCCTCATCTCGTAGGTAGGCAGGGAGGAAGCACGCAGCCCCCCCGGGGCAGGAGGCAGCGATGTCCCATGCTGTGCCTGTGCAGAGACGGGTGTCAGAGAGGGGAAATTGTCATCAGCCCTCCCCATGAGGGTCCCTTCTCTCCTGTCTCCACCTCCAAATGTCACATCCCAAATGTGACAGATGCTCAGACCGGGGCAGAGCGACCCCCCCGCCCGGCTCAGGGGCTGGAGAAGCTGCCGTGGTCCCAGGGAGAGACCCACACCCCAGCTCCAGACATTGACCCTCATGGGGTCCCGCATGGGGGTTAAAACAGAGCCCACAAAGGCTTCGAATGGGGACATGGGCTCAGTCAGGGTCTCATCCTGAGCCCGTCCTCGTCCAGCAGGAACTGTGGAGCCAGGCGATGGACTCGCTCTTCCATCCTGCTGCTCCCAGAGCCTCTGTCGCGTCAGCAAGGGTGGCACCACGTCATTCCGACGGGGTCATCACGTCTTGCAGGGACCAGCAGAAGGTGGGGTCAGGGACACCAAGGGACAAAAAGATGCTAAGAGAAACTGAGTGAGGCACAAGGGGCAACAAGGGAACACGTGCCCTGGTCCGATCACGTATACTGGCCCCCGTTCATTAAGGCATGGCCCCAGCAGGGCAGCAGGGCCTGGCCCCCCAAGAAGTCTCCGTAAGCCTGGAGCGGGTCAGCCCTCTGCCCATGGAGGACTGCGCTCACTGGTGGTGGCGGCAGGAGGCCCGAAAGGTGGACATCCACGTGCCACCATCCACACGTGCACACAGTGGAGCCCGAGCACACCCCCACATGCCCGCACACCGCCACGCACAACCGCAGCAGCTCACGCGTGTGCACACCCACACCCTCAGCCCCACGCGTGTACCCCCACCCACGTGCACACAGACACCCCCTCCCCTAAGTGGCAGGGCCACCTACAGAGCCAGGCTGGGAGCTGCCAGCTCCCCCCTCCCTTCCAGGGTTGGGGCTCCAGGCATGGGCAGGGGACAATGGGGGAACACACCGGGAGGTGACGTGAGGGTTTGCAGAGGCAGCCAGAGCCCTGCCTGCTGGGGAAACGGAGGCACAGAGAGATGGGCTTTGCACCGACAGGCCCGTGATGAGGCAGAGGAGATGGGATCGTCCTGGGCAGTGTGGGGATGCCAAGGCAGTCCTGTCCCCCTTCCCCGCCACGTCCACTCCCCCTGCACTCTGCTCCGGGGACAGCAGAGCCAGCCCACACCACAGCAGCTGCAACGCCTGGCATGGCAGCTAGCACTGAGGCTACCTCCCTCTGACCCCCTTCGTGGGGGGCTCACCCCCTTTCTGTCTCCCATTGGCACAGGAAAAGCACTTCCATCCTCTCCTGAAGTCGAGTTGACACCCATGGTGACAGACCAGCTCTGCTAACCTGGGCTGGCTGCGTGGTCCCCCCTCAGCCCTGGCAGCACCCCATTTCCCACCATGTCCACGCCCGTGCCCACACCCGTGCCCACCGTCCTGGCAGGGCTGCAGTGCCCCTAGGGAGGTGCAGGGTGCCCCTCCCAGATCCCTTCCCCACAGCCAGGGACATGCCAGACCTTTCCCAGCTCCACCAGGGTCTCTCCAGCCCCTGATGTATTTTTGGGTGCTGTCTTGTGGCATCTCTTCCCAGTGTTGCAGCCCCAGGGCAGGAGAGCCCTGCTTCAAGAAGGACGCGTCTCCTCCGCTCACAGCCAGCACATCGCCTGCATGTGCCTACACACGTGTGTGCCACGCCACGCAGATGCACACAAACACACATGTGGATGCTTGCTGTCCTGGGTTAAACTGAGACAGAGTTCACTTTCTTCACAATAGCCAGCAAGAGGCTGTGTTTGGATTTGTGCTCAGAAGAAAGCTGATAAAAAGTGATGTTTACGTGTCTGCCAAGGTCTTTCAGCTTCTCTGCTGTCTGCAGACTGGAGAAGCTGGGAGGGAGCACAGCCCCAGTGACCAGCCCAGGATTTGATCTTAGGTTCGGGGATTGAGACCCAAAGTGGCCAATAATCTATCCCATAACAGACACGTCGTGCCCAGGATATAGGTGAGGACCGTCCGGAAGATCGGCCCTTTTGGTTCCGGATCTCTTTAGCTCCAGGTCATCTCGCTCCCGGTGGTCACTCTCCCAAGGCCTTCTCCCCCCTCCCTCGGTCAGCTCTCGGTCTGGGACGCTTGGGGTCTTATCTCCGTTCCGTGAGTGTGGTTTTGGGACTCTCCCTGCTCCAGGATCGTTAGTTGGGAGCGGGCTGAGCCTTGGTCATCCTGTGGGCGGGCAGTATCACTGTGTATCACCCATTTGTATATTTGTATATACTACTATTTTCAATATTCTTGTAGTTTAGTTACTAAATTGTTCTTATCTCAACCCACGAGTCCTTTTTTCCTTTCACCCCTTTAATTCTCTCTGCCATCCCTGGGAGGGGAGAGGGTGAGAGAGCGGCTGTGCGGGTTGGCTCCCAGCCCAGGGCAAACCCACCACACTCACAAACACACACGTCGGTGTGTGCACACACGCAGAGACACGTGCACACAGGCACGCACACGGTATTGCGTGCATGCAGGCACACACTGAATAAAGCCACCCTGTTCAAGCCAAACAGCAATTCTTAAACAGGAAGATTTTCCTCATTCAGCATCATCCATCTGCCCCCACCTCCACCCACTGCCACCCTCCAGCACCCTTCTAGCCCCGGCACCCAACGCTGAGCTGCTCCCATGGCTCACATTTGGGTTTATTTTCTTCCCCAAGCCCTCGTTTGCATGAAAAAAGTCTCATTGGAAGGGGAATGTTCGTGAAATGCTCCCGAGTTCTTTCCCAGAAAAAGCCTGGCTTTTGATCAAAAATAAGGATAAAAAAAAAAAACTATATTCAGAAAAAAAAAATCAGAAAATAATCTTCAGGCCTTGAAATTAATTATTTCCAGGAGCTGAATTCCTGCAATCTGCCTCTCACGCTGTTTCCCTCCCTACGCAGCCATTTCCTTCATCCCCAGATCATTCAGCGCTGTGTCTGCAGCGCTGCCCGAGCCCCCCAGCACAGGCAGTGCCCAGCGCCGGCAGACCCCATCCTGAAAAACTTCTTGCCTAAATATCCCCAAAAGTCATCATCCAGCTCGGCATAAAACCACCTTCTCTTGTGACTCCTGGGCCTTCAAAGCAAAAAAACCCCAAACCTCCTCAATCCTCCCATCCTCCCTGGGTGTCCCCTGCCTGCTACCAGTGTCACCAATGGGTGACCGGGTTCCAGGGATGCCCCAGCTCTGCCAGCGTGTAGGCTGGGCGGTGAAGCTGGGGTGAGGCC
>NW_010138882.1:0-550 GCF_000699245.1 Pterocles gutturalis
GGGGGGGTGCTGAGGGGTTGGGTGCCAGCATCCTGCTGAGCCACCCACCAGGTGTCCTCAGCACCCCACACCAGCGATGCCTTGCACATGGACCAAGCCAGGTTTGCCCACTCGGGGGAGCGCTGGGTGACGCTGGGCCAGCACCCATGGGGGGGACACCCCAGCCCAGGAGGGGACCCCACTTACCCCAACACCTATGAGGATGCAGGGAACTACATCAAGGTGCAGTTCCTGGAGCTGAACATGCGCCGGGACGTGAAGGAGATCTACTCCCACATGACCTGCGCCACTGATACTGAGAACGTCAAGTTTGTCTTCGATGCCGTCACCGACATCATCATCAAGGAGAACCTCAAGGACTGTGGGCTCTTTTGAGTCCCAGCCCCAGCGTCCCCTCCTCATCTTCTGCCTCCCCCTCCCCTGGGGCCCTACCCCACCACTGTCCACCCCCCCACCTCCACACCCATCTCCACTTGCCCCAAACCCCCGGGACTGGACCTGCTCAGTCCCAGAGCCAGCCCTGGGTGGGGGGCACGGCCCTGCCCACCCT
>NW_010138882.1:747-1079 GCF_000699245.1 Pterocles gutturalis
GTCCCTTGGGTGCTGGGGGTCCCTGGGTATCCTTGGAGCTGGAGGGTGCTGGGGGTCCCTGGTACCCTTGGAGCTGGGGGGTCCTGGGTTCCCTTTGGAGCTGAGGGGTGCTGGAAAGGGGTCCCCAAATGACCTGGGGGGTCTTTGGGTGCTCCTTGGTGCTGGGGGTCCCTTGGGGTGCTGCAGGGTGTTGGGTGTCTCTAGTACCCCTTGGAGCTGAGGGGAGGTGGGGGTCCCTTGGCTGCTAGGGGGTCCTGGGAACCCTTTGGAGCTGGAGGTGTTGCAGATTACCTTGGGAACTGGGGAGTCTGAGGGTCCCTGGGTGCCCCTTG
>NW_010138883.1:0-444 GCF_000699245.1 Pterocles gutturalis
GGGGATGCAGAGCTGAGAGGGAAACCTCTGCTGGGCAGCAAAGCTCTGAAGTTTACCAAGTACTAAAATAAACACCCTGCTAAACACACACAATTTCATTCTTTTTCAGCAATTCTGCAGTGCTCAGACACTGCCAGGCCAGCCCAGCACAGAGGCCTGTGGTTCTCACTGCCTCCGGGGCATCCTCCTGCCAGGGAGATGCTCTGCTGGAAGGTGACAGGGCTGGCCAGCGTGACACAGGGACATGCCTGTGTGACCGGCGTGATGTTGAGGACAAGGGCTCCCATGAAAGCTGGCAGGTGACAGGCAGCCTCTCGGACACAAAAGCCACAGGGATTGGACTCGTCTGGGCAAAGGCAGATGGATGAATGGATGGAGGGATGGATGAATGGATGGATGGATGGATGAATGGAGGGATGGAGAGATGGAGGGATGGATGGGTGG
>NW_010138883.1:683-5837 GCF_000699245.1 Pterocles gutturalis
GTGGGTGGACGTAGGGATGGCTGGCTGAGCAAGGTACCAGCCCCAGGACCGTGGGAGCTGCACCCAGCACTTCTGCAGATAAAAAACTCCATGTTCTTACAGCATTCGGGGAATCAGGACTTTTTTTTCCCACATTTTTGGATAAATAAAGAAGATTGTGCTAGAAATCTACTGACTGATATTATCCCAAACAACCCAGAGCGCCCTGAAGGCACCCCAGCCCTCCATGCTGTACCCAAGCGCTCACCAGCAAGGCACGGAGACACAGAAATCTGCATGGTAAGAATCGGTGAGAATTCGCATGATGCTGCTACCTGGGAGAAGAGAATATTGCAACTAAACACCAGGACCAGGAAACAATGCAGGTGAGGAGCAGACACCCACAGACAGGAGCACCCAGGCTGCTGGGACCAGCCAGGCATCGCTGCCGCGGTCGTTGCGTGCGGCAGGAGCTGAGCTCCAGTCCCTCTTACCCTCGAGGGCTGGAAAAGATGGAAATAGTTCAGATGAGAATAAGCAGCTCTCGCCATGGCTGCGCACGCTGCTCACGGGATGCTGGTTATTGCACCGAGCAGTAAACACTGCACTTCTCTTGGGAGGCTGGAAAGAAACAGCCCCTTGGAGGTGCTGGGATCAGATACCCCACATCTGCTTATCGATAGCAGAAAGGAGCTGCAGACTTCAGCCCCTCTGATAGGAATGGGCAGTTCTGGGCGTTTCCGCAATGTGCAAAATCCCTTTTTCCTGCTAAAAAAAGAGATATCGAGATAGCAATTGCTCCCAGAGCCAGTGAATTCAGCAAAAGGGAAGGAAAAAGGGTTAAAATCATAAATAACGTGGAAAGGCTGGCTTAATTGCAATTTCAATGTGATGGCTGACTAGAGGAAAGAACTGGTTCAGATTTGACCTCACATGAATTTTTTCCAGGTAAGTCCTGTTCCCAGCAGGCATCAGTGGCACACCAGCCTGGCCCCGATGCATCCCAGTTGCCTGAATGATGCTCGATGCTCGCACGCACAAGGGACCACAGAGGCCAGCAGCCAAGTGGCAGCAGGGATTCAAAGCGGTTCCCTGTGGGATAAAAACTCGGAGGGGGAGATTGCAGCCATGGTATGCACAAAATCGGTATCTAAGTATTACAGGATCAATGGAGGAGTCTAGAGGTGATGGAGTTAACTACTCACCCCAGCCTTGTCTTGGCACTGCAGACAGAATCCCAGCTAGTTTTAAGGGGCTGAAAACCACAGGTTTTGTCAAACAAACTGTCCTCTCCCTTTTTGCTCCAATTTATTCGCGGCCATGCAGCAGATAAGCTTCTTTTCCCTCCCAGTGGGCAGAAATCACTGAACGTTTTGTCTGAGCTCTTTGCTCACCACCCAGCAGCTTTAGCAAATACCTGATCGCTTATCCTCCCCCCCCTACATCCTTAACTTCTGCAGCTTCGGCCAATGCAAATCTGAGGGTTATGGAAAACACAGGCAGGGGTGAGAGCCCTCCTTCCCCAGGAAAGCCACCCCGTGGAGGCTCAGCGGCTGGTCTGAGGGCACTGGGAATAAAGCAAGGGAGAAAGAAGACCCAATCCGAGTGGAAAAAATGCAGGACATGGTGCTCAGCCTGGCGCTTGAGGCAATGGGACTCTTCAAACTTGGACATCTCAGCTAAAAAAATAATAAAAGTGGAATGCACAAGCAGAGAGCAGCCCTATTTCTAGCTGCGACTCCTCCCCATGTGCTTGGCCTCCCAGACGACTCAGAAATTCAAGGCACTTCTTTCTGAGCTATAAAAAGAGCTGGAGCGGGACTGCAATAGCTGGATAGACAAACAAGAAGGGAGCATTGAGGCCAAGAGCATCTCACCGGGAGCTGACTGAAGCCAGGAGATGGTCTTGCTCAACCCGTGTCCTCATCTAATGTCACCTTTGGAGGTACCCGCAAGGAGGGAGGGCAGCGGGGCACGGCAGAAACTCCAGGCTGGGTCCCACCCACCGAAACGTTGGCCATGCCGTGTCCTGGCTCATCCCACCGCCTCTCACCCTCCTGCGCAAGGAGGAGGGCTGAAGGTCCAGCTTCGCTCTGTGCTGCGTGTGAGCTCCCCACCCCTCACCCCAGCACATGCCTGGGTCCCCCCAGCAATGAGACGCTGGGTGCTTGGCGGGGAGGCACAGGAACACCCAGGGACATCTCTGCCAGGTGTCACAGTGAGCGGGGCTGGGGCACAAAGTCTTTCCTGGGACCATGGGGAGGAATGAGCTGCACCAAAACACAGCTCCTTGCTCCCCAGGTGGGCCCCTACAGGCGTTAAAAACCTTGTCCCGGCAGGACAGTATGGATCACACAAGTTCCAGGTATCAGAATGACACCGTAAAATTCAGCAAACTCATAAATCCCGACATTTGCCCTCTCCAGACAAGCGTTTATCTCCACAGAAACAGTCAAACCTTGTTGACTCTGTTGGAACATTTCATTCCCATTTGTGAAGTGTACAAGACTTTTCTCGCTGGGGAAACACAAGATCTCCACCAGGTCACAGACTGGGAATGGCTCCACCAGAAGAGATGACTTCTTCAACGGCTTCATCAACTTATTCAGTGCAGAAGTCATCATCTCTTCTGGTGGAGCCGTTCCTATTCTACACTGACTTCTTCAACACCAAAGAAGTCAAAGTCTTCTGGTGCCTCCACTTCAGCACTTAAGACCTTGGAAAATCTTCACATATCACTCATCAGTGGTGTGGGGCTTCTGCTGTGAGCAGCTCTGGGGGCTGTAGAGCTGGGCTGGGTGGCCCACGAGGAGCAACCTGAAGATGGCCCGCTTGGTGCATGCAGTAACCGTGGCTCAGGAGGAAAGGGACAACCACGATGCCACAGACGAGGGCCAGCACAGGTGGGACCTGCTGCCAAGCCCACTGAGATGCAGAGGTGCTGATCAGCGCCTAGTTCAGTGGACTGCAGAGATTGCATTTCGCCCACGCCTGGATGGACAGAGACCAGCAGCAGGGTGGGGACACCAGGGCCACCTCTTGCTTCTGCAGAAGATGCAAATTGCTCTTTGCAACCGTACCCAGAGCCTTTCCGTGCCCAGACGCCTGATCCTGGAGGAAGGCTGCCTGGGGGGAGCTGCATCTCAGGACGTGCATCACTAGGTCTGCTGGTGAGGTCTCAGCACTCATGCCATCACCTCTTTTCTGGGGTCTCACAAAGAGGAGGGACAATTCCCGGGTGTCCCTTATGCCTGGCACAGGCACCTTGCAACCCCATTTGTGCTTACGAAACCCTGTATTCTTGTTTACTTCCATGTGAACACAATGACTGGAAAATACTGCTTTCCAGCCAGCATCGGCTAATTAAAATAAAATCTGATGCCATGCACTCTCTAGAGAGCGCTGAGCTGCTCACATGGAATAAAAGAGACAAATGGTAACAATAAACAGCAAGTCTCCAGCCCAGCACTGGCGAGAGAAGCTTCTTCTCCCCAAAGGTCCCTCTGTTTGCTCCAACTTGCCTCTTTTCTGCATGGTAAATATTTAACATGCCCTCCTGGGCAGCACTGCCTCGGCTGCCCGCTCACCTCTGCAGCACAGTGGCGCTGGCCGAGGCGTCCCATGCAGGAACGGGACCGCTTGGCAAAGCGGTGAACGTGGTGGAAAGCTGGATGGTGAACGTCAGACCCCAGGAGACCCCCTGGAGAACAGAACCCCAGATGCCAACAGCCTTTGATGCAGCACTCGGGGCAGCAGGACCAAAAACCCACCCAGGAAGGGCACAGGCTGACGCTGTTAAATTGAGATTTATTGTGATCGCATCAAGCTGTCTACCAGTCAGAGCAGGCAAAAATAGCACGTGAAATTATGAAAGTCCTGGAATAAAGTAATCACAGCTTCAGCATCTGATCTGCAAGCGTGCTTAGCAGAGGTTGGTTTGCTCAACAGACAAGAAACAAAAGAGTCTTCTCCACCTTCCAGCCTCAAAGGACGGCAGGTCTGGGCAACTCAAGCCAACCTCACAACCTGAGTCTCATGACTGAGCCATAAAAACTCCTGGTAACCTCACTACGAGCTGAATAAAGCTGAAGGAGCTCTGGAGCTACCTGATTTCTCAGTGACACAGCTTTTGCAGCCACTGCACTGATGCCTTTTGTGTTGGTGGGAACAGAGAACGCAATGGTGTCTGCTTGTCCCAGTGCCAAACCGGCACGGCCAGCGGAAGGCACGAAGGGATCAGCAAGCGTGGCCAAGCCCCGCAGGAGGGCACAGCTGATGGACATACCCACCTCAAAGCCTGCATTGAGGACTGGGACCGTTGGTCTGGACTGAAGATGTTGTTGGAAGCCACGGTCAGGGCCAGTCGCAAGGCTAAACCCATCCTTGTGGTACAACACCAACCACGACCACAACCAACCCACAGCACGTGCACCCCCTGGGCGTGAGACTGGGCAAGAAACATCCCACCAAGGAAGGGACCAAGATTCTGTGGTTACAAAAGGAAGCTCTGTGTGTTAAGCCAGTTTAAAACTGAACAAGGGTGGGGTTAGGCTGGACTCAAGGAAGAAATAGTGTACCATGAGGGGGGTGAGGCAGTGGCCCAGGGTGCCCAGAGAAGCTGTGGATGCCCCATCCCTGGAGGGGTTCAAGGCCAGGCTGGATGAGGCTTTGGGCAACCTGGGCTGGTGGGAGGTGTCCCTGCCCATGGCAGGGGTGGGAACTCAATGATCTTTAAGGTCCCTTCCAACCCAAACCATTCAGTGAGTCCAGGATAAAATATTCCATGTCTCTATGTGCCTCATCACTCTTTGCATGTAGACCAGGGACCGTGATTAGCCCAGAGCAGCACACAATGTTTAATTAGTCCAGTCGTGGGCTAAAATCCCGGCTGCACTGCTGGCTTCTGCTGTCACCCGGGGAACAGTCTGTCCCCAGGAAGTTTTCTTATTTGGTGACTGTGCAAAATAAATTACCCAAGCTGGTGGCAGAGTTACGGACCAGAATCCGGCCCCTCCTCCAGCCCTCGTGCTGCTGTGTGACCGCCTGCAAAGCCTCTTCTCCTGCCTGCACCCGGGTGTCCCTGGGCTTGCTTGCTGGGTGCTGGTTATGTGTTTTTAAAACAGAATTATCAATATTCTTAATTTAAAAAATACATTTTTAATAAAAAAATATTTT
>NW_010138884.1:0-254 GCF_000699245.1 Pterocles gutturalis
GCCGTGGTGGCCCCCGCACCCGGAGCCTTGCTGTGGGGGAAGGGGAGGGGTCGGTGATGCCTCTGTCCCCATCCAGCCTCGGGGCACTGTCCCAGGGTCCGCTGTCCTCCCAGCGCTCGATGTGACCCCCCTCTGGGAAAAAAAAACTGGGTTGGTGCCACCTCCTGGGAAGGTGTGTCCCTGTGGGGCTGTCCGGTTGTGCCGTCTGCCTGGCCACTGTCCCAGTCCCGTCCCAGTTCACCAACCGAGGCTCA
>NW_010138884.1:754-1531 GCF_000699245.1 Pterocles gutturalis
CTGGCTGAGGGGGGCGGGGTGTGCCGTCACCGTCCCATCCTCGCTGCCTGCCCGGGCGCCAGGCTTAGCACGCAATCGGGGAAGGTTTTTATGTGCTGACATATCATGGATCAGGTCAATACTGCCCGCTGCGGGTTCCCGCGTGGGGCTGCACGGTGCCTGGCAGCAGCGAACCCACAGTTTCCCCAACAGGTACCTCTGGGTCTGTCCCGGGCGCTCTCCTGACCCAAACGCCCTCCCCAGCAGCCCCGGGCAGCCCGGGACACGCCGGCGTTCACCCCGAGTCGGTGCCCTGGCCAGACGCTGGGAAATGCGTTAGCACATCCCATCGGTGTGGTTTATGTGGTTTTTTTACCCAGCCAGAACGCTGTGAGGAATAAATTCTGTGCCTTGGACAAGTGCTGTTCCATCAGGTCTGCGCAGCGGGCACAGAGCCCGTCCCCAGCGTTGGCCTGTCGCTCGCTGTCCCCGCGCCGGGGCCTCAGTTCCGGCCGTGGGCTGTGAACATGCTTGTTCTCTTGCCGTCCTGGGCTCTGGCGCAGCGCCCACGCTCCCGGCTCCTCCGCGTCCCCGGACTCACCACAACCCATCATTGTGGGGCCGGGGTCTCTGCTGCTCCCAGGGTCCCCAGTGCCCCTTCTACCAAGGTGCCGGGGGTGTTTCAGGGGGTCGGGACACGGTTCCGTGCGATGGGGGCCTTGTGCCGCTTGCTCCCAGGAATCACTGGACGCTTCTGGGTTTTTTTTAAATTTTTTTTTTTTTCCTGTGGTGTGAGCA
>NW_010138885.1:0-19571 GCF_000699245.1 Pterocles gutturalis
GTGTCTGGCGTGATACTGATACTTTTGGTTATGCTCTGCAGCGTTTATATAAACAGGGAGGGCATGCACTGAATGGCACCAACCCCCATGATAATGCAGTTTCAGTTGTATCGCACTTTTTGTCGAAATGAGACATAAAGTTTTTCCTATTTAAGGCTTGGCTTGTCATAGTATGTAAAGAAACCACGCTGTCAGTATATGGTTGCTACAGTAGGTGTTAATATATTTACATTCTGGAACAGGAGAATTATCTCAGCATTTTCAGTTATTAATTTCAGTCCCTCCTGTGCATGTTCACTTTCAGCATGTTTTGCTCTCTGTGGCCTTGCTTTCTCCGTGCAACACGTTGCAGAACACCAGCAAACTGCATTTAGCTTTTTGTTTATGAAGAATAGCTTTTGTGACCTGGGTGAACCCTTCCTCCTTCACGTTTAAAATATCCAAATGCCTTCACTAATGGCATGTTGAGACACATTTGCTCAGGCAGGCGGCTTGTGATCGTTTCCCTCTGCTTGAAAATCTGTGTATTTTATCCGAGGAGTGCACATTTGGGGTTTCTTTTCAAGTTTCTCCTGAAAAAATGAAACGGGCCTAGCTTAGCCTGTCTTCTCTATGCACAGGATGGCTCCTGCTTGCCAGAGCTGCACAAAGATAATCGCTCAGGAAGTGTTTCAGCCAATCCCCTGAAGCTTTACATTCAGATTTACCAAAGTAGCCAATCCGGGATTAGCTTTTATTGGGAAGACAGATCATCAAGCTGAAGTGCCAAGCCCTTTCTGCCTGAGTACTGAGAGCCTGTCCTCCATGTTTTATAAGTATTGACATAACACTGTGTTAACAATGCATCCACAGAGGTAAGCCTTACTTTTTACATTTTTTTTTCTCTAAGACCTATGAGTTGTGGGTTGAGAGTGTGATTCTCTGTGATTTGTTGTGCAAAACTCACACCACAGCACTTTATTAAGTTGGAACTGTTTAAATTTGCTTTCTTGGGTCACATGGTTAGTAGCCATTAGCCACAGCTTTATTTTGCAGACTGGCAAAACCTTGGCATACCTACTTCTTCACAGGAGGATGGTCTTTTTAGAGTTTATCAAGATCCTGGTATTCCAAAGAAGCTTTCTCTTTCTGAGCAGTTTGCCAGCACTATTGTCTGTTGTGTCACATGCCTGCTGAAGAGAAAATGGAAGCTAGGGAGCAGATGCATTTAACTGCCCTACAGGGAGTCAAGCAGGGATAATGGCAGACAGAAGAACAGGCAAGTTTACCTTTCTAAACAGTGAATGGAATAGCTATGATAAGCTATCTCTGAGAAAATATGGGATTTTTAAAAACCTAGACATCAGCAAAATGTGCTAATGGCAGATTGTAGATATTGGGCCTAGGTGGTGGTGTGCTGTTGCATCATGTTTTTTATGCAGCTTATCTTAACTTAAAATGATTATTGACCTTTTTTCTTGCAGGAGTAATTAATACAACGTGTTTCTCTTTCTGAGGGACAATGTATGGTTAATATTTTGTTCCTTTAAAAGGGAGTTTTTATGCTGCAGCTTTTGGAAATGGCTTGCTGCTCAATAAAATGCAGCAGTACATCTGCTTACAAATCTGATTCTTTATGGAAAATGTTTTTGAACTGTTAGCTTTCTTCTTTTACATAGTTGAAATAAACTAATGTACCTTTTATCTGTGCCTTTTTGTTTTACACTGTATCAGCCACAGTTCTGTGTTGTGGAGTCCAGAGGATATAAAATCGTGTGTGGTTCATGACAGTAGTACATGTTGTTCGTTCTTGGTTTTTGTCCTTTTTTTTTTTTTTTTTTTTACTTTTGGTTTAATGCTACGTAATTATTTCAAGAAATTCCTTTTTGATCAAATCCCAAATCTGCCAGCCTGTTGTATCTTCCTAACTGGAAAAATGAGATGGGTGCTTGAACATTTGGTAAGTAAGCAGCATGCTACTCTCTGAACGTTTTTAATAGTTTTCCAAACATTTTGTTTTTACTGGGTCAGTTAGTGCAGTAGGTGAAGTAATGTTAGTGGGTAGTAGTATAAAAAAATCAGATTTGTTTAGCGTCCATTTTAAGGGACTTGTACATGTAAACTGTTCCAATTTGAATGCACTATTTTTTTATATAATTTGCTTCTAAAGTTTGAAGTTTATACTTCCTGTTTACCTCAGGCCAGTGAAAAATATTCTAGTTGCTGTTTGTTCATGGATGATTAATTACCATGTTTGGAGGGTAAAATGCATTTTCGTTGTTCCTCAGGCTTTTGAGGTGTGATGAAAGTGCTAGTACTCAGCAACGAAGTGACCTTATGAAGGAAAGTAAATAATGCTTAATGAGCATATGTTTCTGATACTATATGAAGTATAATCTCGGACAAACTTGATTGATTTATAACTAATTTAGAACTTTGTGCCCTTTATTAAGATTTTAATTGTAGTGCTTGCATGCTTGTTTTAACAAGCTGTTTTTCAGTGAACACCACTATTGTTACAAAAGCAGAGGAAGGATGCTCTTTTGTGCTTTTAATATAATTTTTGCACATGTTTTAACAGTCCACACACATTCATTATCTTAGGAAAGAATTTAGAGCTAAACTGGCTTTGCAAATGACTGCACCGAGGCATGGTTACATGCGAACTTTTATAGAAGGTTGCCATGTATATGATAACATTCTGTAAGGTAGCAATTTACCTTTGGTTACTTCTTTGCCAGTATGAGTATCTTAGTTTGAATATCTCACTTTGCTTAACAGCTCCCCCCCCCCCCCCCCCCCCCGCCAAGGATTAGATTATAAGAATGTCTAGTTCAGCTTGCAACCTGAAACACTGCTGGGTTGCACCACTAAGTTTCATGTGATAGCATTTTTGTATGCAATTTTAATGCATTTTTCAGCATACATAAAAGTGCTAAGACAGCTAAGAAGTTATTCTGGTTTTTGCTCTTCAGCTGCTAAAAACAGAAATTACATTTGGACATAATTTTCCTAGCAGTAGTTTATACACATTAGCAGTTTACTTTCAGTCTTAAATAGTACACAACATAATATTTGTTTAATATGAGGAAGCAGGAGTAAGTGATCTGCAGTCAGAAAGCTTGTACTAAAATGGCTCCCACAGGTTTTGTTAAACTAGGATCTGTTTCAAATCTGCACCTCCAGACACACTGCTGACAGTGAAGCATATTTGTATAAGCTGCCCTTGTGCATGTAATGAAACATAGCATCGTGAGCCTGTTAAAGTTCACTATTTTTAATCACTCAAGTATATTTCTTTTATAGTTCACAAAAAATAAATGTCTGCATTGCAGCAAGATGTCTGAGGCAAGGTAGAGACAGCAGTGTTGTTTTACAGATCAGCCCAATCATGCTGCTCCATGGAGTACTTGAGCCAATAGAAGCAGAGGGTAGGTTAAAGATTGACAATTGCAGTGGCAAGACTGAGAAAGGCCTTCTGGAATTTTCTACCATCTTTGTTCCATCTAAGTAAAGCAAATTCAGCCAAGCTGAAGAATTTCATATATTTTTGGTGCTTTGTCAAGGTATGATGTTATCACTCACTTTCGTAAATTGCATAATAAGAAGCCCCGTGTGCTGTTTTTTCGACTGTTCAGGACAGATGGAATGTGGGGTTTTGTTTAAGTGATAGACGCAGGGAAAAAAGCACGTATTCTTTCTACCCAAGATTTCACAGGACTGGATCTTGTTAATATCACAATTAGACCGGACATGTATGAGGCAACGTAGCTGAGGTTTATTCAGCTTGTAGCAAATGGCCATTATTCTAATGCAACTAGCAGTTAATCGTATAATTGCACTTTAAGTTTTCTGGCTACTAAAGAGTAATTTGAATTGCCCAGGATGAATATGATTAACAATTATTATTTAGTGCCAACATCCAGTTACTTTTGTAATTAGCTGGACAAAGAATGCAGTGGGGGAAAAACAAAGGAGTGATCTGGATTATAAATTATGATGAAAACAGTAGCTTTTTAAAAGCTACATGCCTCTTTAATTCTTTGCAGGCAAACTGTTTTACTTGGAAGCTAAATAGTGGTAGGGAAAAACGGAGTGATTTCTTTAAACAAATGACATTACTTAACATATTGAGAATGAAAAAAATGCAGAGTATAAACCACTCCAAATGTGACATTTCCCACACTCGCATTAGGCAGGAGTATTGAAATGTAGGGGAAAACTTACCTTGCTACTAAGGAAACATAATAAAAGGAAATTCATGCTAAAAATCGTAAATAGGTCGATTCCATTAGAAATTTAGACCTTTGTGTCAGTGTCCACAACCTTCGATTGACTTGTCTTCCTGAGCTGTCTTCCATTTTGTGATATCACTTTTATTTGGTGGTGGTTTGGTTTTTTTTGGTTTTTTTTTCCTTTTTGCTTTGTTTTCAAGTGTGTTGACCATGTGGATGCCATAGCTGAAAAGTGATAGGTCATGGTCAGTTTTCCATAGTTATGGTGCCATTCTAGCATAATTGGTTAAAGGGTGATGAATCTCAGTAAAACTCTCCTCTTGTCTGTCTGGAATTCAGGGTATAAATTTGAATGTCCTAAATATCTTGGAAGTTGAACATAACCTTTGCCCATGTAGAGTAGTAGACAACAATTTTCAAATTTTGTTATTTGTGGATCCCTAATATTTTCCCCATGGGCACATGAATCCCATTATAGTGAATTTAAACCTGTTAAACTAGATTTGATTTACTTATTGTCTGCAGACCCCTTAGTAGTAGTACACTGGCTTCAAGGGGGCTGCAGACCAGAGGCTGAAAACCATCGTAGTAGGCCATCAAGCTTGGCCCTTTAAATTGTATTTAGGAAGCATTTTAAGTACATTTGTTAGTAAACATGTCTTGTATTCATGGATTAAAGTCTAATTTAGCAATAGCTACATAGGAACTGAGTTTTATTTATTTGATAGAAGTTGTCTGTCATTCTTCTGTTAACCCTTTGTTGCCAATTGTCATAGTATCTGTGTTTCATACTGTGAGATTAAAACCTTGCTGTAGCAGGATGTTAATATCCTTAATTTAGCCAGTATTAACCTTTATTTTCAAACATGATTGTTCTCAAATGATGTTTTTAGCATCTGAAATCTATGGCTATTCTGGTTGCCTTGCTTGGGCCTCAGCTCTATAGTTTATGGTCTTAAAGAAGACGGTATGATACCAAAGATCTCCCTCCCTCCTCTGATTTTCTCTTTTGTGGAGCTATTTTGAATGCACACTGAATAAGAATAAGGCTTTAAAAATAACCTAAATGTTCTTTGAATTAAAAATATATATATACTTTGCTTGTTACTAGAGGTAACTAGCTTAAACATTGCAGCATGTAGATACCTGAACAAGCATTTTGTGTATGTTCATTGCTTAATACAGATTGAGCATTTTGCAGGGAATTCTGCAAAAGGAAACATAAAGTATGAGGCACTCAAACTGGAGAGTGAATCTAAGACTGAGTGATTTCCTTAGTAACCTGTGACTTCACAAAACTCCCTATCTTGTGCCTTTTTAGTTAAACATTTGGATGTCGGGTGTCCTTTTGTCATGCTTTACCATTTATCGTATTTAGGTGCTTGCTTTGAATGTAGCACTGCTGTTTAAATGAGAGATACTGTTATTGAATAAACTGCTACCATTTTAGCTACAGTACAGGAATGAGGCAGTGCAGTGCTGTCAGACGCCATTTTAAGAATCCTGCATAAATAGCATAGCTACCGATGAGTAAGAGACTGTTATAGGTGAGTGCTTATACAAAGCTGCTATTTATTCAGCAATGGCATGCAAATATTTTTTTCAACTTTTTATTGAATGCAGTTTTTTGAAATCATTATTTAGAATTGCTACTCACAAATGTGATGTAGGAGAGGCAGGAATTATCTTAAGCATGGAATTCAGTTTTAGTGCTTATAGTCTTAAATCAGGGGTTTTTTTTTTGTTTTGTTTTCTATTAATTAAAAGGAAAAATGAATTCCATAAATATATAGTTCTTGATTTTACATTAATGTGTTTATTCCCTTGATCTAGATTGTGTATGTGGGCATTAGCTGTTTCGAGTGGTTTTCCATATCTGACCGTTTTCCATATCTGACCGTTTTTCTTGGTTAAATGTCAAGGTGCAGTAGTTCATCTGCAACTTTTAATTGCTCTTTGTAGTTAATATAGGTTAGGGCAGCTTTAAATATTTTTGTATATATACATTTTTTTCAGGTAAGTACTACTACTAGCACAGGAATGATTCTCCTGAACAGAAAGGTCAGTATTTTAGTTACTGATCAGAAATTTGAAAAACTGAATTTGATATAAAAAAACCCTACCTTCTCTTCAGTTTAATAGAGAACATATTTAAAAATTAGGCAATGAAGTTCTTTTTGCATTTTTACCTAAGAATCAATAAATCTTGTATGTTTGCAATTCTTATTTTTTTTCCTTCTGTCCCCAACTATCCCCAAAGGAGTAACCTCCACCCCTTCTCCCCTCCTTCAGACATGTTAAAATAATTTGTATGAAATAAATTAGTTTAATATTGTAAAAAACAGTGGGGTTTTCTTTTGGTAAGTTCTGTCAATGTGAGTAGGGAAGTTTTAAATGATTAATTGGTTGTTCTAGTCAATTGACAGTGAACCTGGCAAAGCTTAAATTTCAATTGTGTTCTTAAAACATGTTCCTCTGTGTTCATTCATCTTAATGAGGAAATAAGAGTAGCTTTCAGAATGATGTAAGGTATTTATTGTATTCATCTAGGTACTCAATTGAGTATATATCAGTATTGTTTCTGATCTGCAACCTCAGAGCATCACATTCATAGTACACATGCATGATAATAATGTATGCTATCTGAAATAACAGGTGTAAGAATTCTCAAAGTAAAACTCTGTAGAATAGTCTTAAATTATTGTTTCTATAGAACTAGCTGCTTGTTTATAATTATTTTGCTGCTGGTTTTAATTTTCTTTTTATTTTGTTATGGGTAATAGTAAGGTGCCTGTCACTAAGGACCTGTTTTTCTTGATTTATTTAATTTGACATCTTTTACTAATGAAATTTCTGCATTTGGAAGTTTGCTTTATGAAACATTTTCAGAATATTGCTTATATTGATGGAAGGTGCAGAGGTGAAAAGATCTATTTGCTTTAGAAAAGTTGCTGTAAACTTGCTGTGAATTGCTAGCATGCATTTACAAACTAGTCTTAAAGATTACCACTGCAATCATCACTGCCACCATTCAAACAATGTCATGTTGTGCAAGTCATAATACATTACAGCAAATAAAACAATGGGAGATGCTTCTGAAGGGCTGTGAATTTTAAGTATCTTTTATAGCTATGTCTAATACACTTATTTAACTGTTCCCCCTCCAACACTTTTGTTTTTTTCAGAACAATCTCAGTGATTTTCTTACATACTTAAACGGTTGTGCCCTTAAAAGATGGAGCGAGATTAATTATAGTAGAGAATATGGAGATGCAATCTGGTCCTCTAAGGCTTAGTTTTCACAGTATAGTAGATAATCGCTGAATTTTGTTTTAGTTGTGGGTGACACAGTGTGCATGTGTGTGTATAGGATATGTGTACCTCCACTGGTAAGAAAAGTGAAGAACCTTTGTGTCAAGTGGTGAATACATTTTTGGCTGCATTTATACTTCAGATCTTTGGGAAAGCTGTCTTCAGGAATCTTTTATGTGATGTATCAGAGATGTGTTAAGTCACTTTGAAACTGCTTATGAAGAATGGTTTTCTTGTCTCTGTATATCTATTGAGAGAACACTCAAAAAGGTGATGGAGGAAACTCTCTGAATTTCCTAAATTAAACTCATTAGATGGGGAGAGACAGATTTAGAGCTGACGAAACCTCATGTACTGTAAGTAATACCTAGGGGTCCTGACCTGTGACACCCTTGCGGTGCTAGGATTGGGCCCATAGGTGCAGAGCATCTTCAGTCAGCTCTGTAGCTTCCCATGCTACTTTGGTCAGGGATGCAGGAACAGTTCCTGCTACTGTGTTGCTGTATCAGTCTGTCACACCATTTCTCAACTCTGTGTCTTTTAATACCGACTTGTAGCAACGGCTGTGTTTTTCTTGTATCATATTCCGCTGAGGTTATGATTGGAACAAAATGCACCTGGTAGATTTGGATGAGTCTGGAATGTTACGATTGCTGTAATGTAACTTAAATTGGAGCTGCTGCTAAAGTGGTATTACTCTTTTGCTGGTTCCCCGTATGTGGTACACTCCCATTTCCTCTCTTCTGCACATCCAGCTGCACAGTGAGCTGGATCACAGAACTGATTCAGTTGAAATTAACTTGTTTTGTGGAACACGAAGTTAGGGATTGGGGAAACCATTCCTTTTAGTAGGAACCTGTGTAAAATGATTTTAAGACTTCAACCTGAGTCTTGTGAAGACTTGTACATCCTAGTCTGTGACTGAAACTGGATCTGTATTGTAAAACCAGGTAATGTGTACTGCCAAATGACTTCACTCTTGACAGAATTAGTGTGTATTATTACAAATTTACCTATGTCCATTATTAATCATATATACATGATATTTTAAAAATATGGGTTTTGTTGCAGTTTGGTGATATTCAAATAGGATTTTATAGGGGGGGAAGGGAAGAAAAAAACAACACAACACTGGAAGAGAACAATGAACCCATCCTGTGAGCCCATCCCTTCCCATTGCTTAGGAAGGAGAATGGGCAGAGGCAAGTGATGCATGAAATGTTTTGGTGTCTGCAACTCGCTGTCAGCTCCTCTTTGCTGGAGTTCCTTTGGGAAAGGGTATAACAAATCTGCAGCATAATTGATCTGTCCATGCATAAGAAATCGGTGAGCATTGCAGTACAGTCAACTATGTTATGCATTTAATCTGCCCATGCAAAATAAATCTGAGAAGCATTGTGCTAGAGTCAACTGTGCTACACATTTACCATAATTCTGGTCACATGAGTGCCTTTCCTTGCTACTGAAATTTAACAGCATAGTCCACGAGCTGGGCAATTGGATGCTGGTAGGATAGAACTTCAGTGTGTTATGACTTTAAAGAGCTTAATTTGTAAATTATTGCCATATGCAAATAACAAGTAAAGAATAATGATTTCTGGAGTTCATAGATCTTCTCAGCTTTTGGTCTTCCATACGTTGAGCTCTGTTAATTTGTATTTTAAATTTTTGCTGACATAACTGTCCTGTTTAGAAGTGTGAAAGAAGTTGCAGCACAACCCCCCAGTAGCTGATAGTTGATTAAGTAGTTTTGACATATACCAGACTAAAAAGTCTTTCTGCTGCTAAGTTTTACTTTGTTTAAGAAGCTATTTTAACTTATACCAGTAACAAAACTCCTGCTAATATAAACTGCTTGTCAGGCTGAAGAGTTTCACTGATATAAATGTAACCAAGACCTCAGTGTTGTTTCTGAGCTGTAATTAGCTGCCTCAGGCAGATTTAGCCATAGTGGCTAAAGCAAAGGTCTCTAGTTGTCCTCTTGGCCTCTGTGGTAGAAACAGCTGTCCCTAGAGCTGGGATGGCCGAGTGAAATCTCAGCCTGGTCCATAGCAGCAGTAGTTCGCAGTGTGCCATATCAATGTCAACTGGTATCAGCAACAACTTACATTAACAGACTAGACAGTAAATTGTCACTACAGAGGAAAAGATCTGCATCCTGCTTGACTGTTGTGCTCTGGTGGTATTAGTGGACAACTGTAATACCTGCTTCAGGCACCATAACCTCATTTGTCTATCATTTTCAATTTGGGCTTGCTTCAACATCATATGTTTTCTTTTATCTTTCATCTAAGATAGTCAGATCTCCAAAACTGTTCTTTAACTCAGTATTCATTCTAGTTCTTTTTTTCCTCTCCCTTTCCTTTTCCAAACTGACTTAACTAGCCAAATTCATTGAGTAATTTTCTGGAATGGCATCACTATAAAAAAGTAGAATAACAGCAAGTGAGAGATAGTTTGTCACCTACTTAATAATTTAATCCTGCCTGGAGTAAATTAAAACTATCTATTTAAGATTGAGTGGTTGAATGATAGTAGCAACTCTGTTCTACTTACTCTTTATTGTAGTTAATAATTAGTGGAATTGTATTGCCAATAAATGATAAATATTCCGTTCTCTTTTATATAGGCTAGTTTCAAACTCCTTGAAATTATTTATTAGTTTTTAAAATTGTATTTTTACCTTCTAATCATACAAGCTGTTCTGTGTTGCTAAATCTGTTACTTCAGCTAATCTGTTCACAGATGCTGGTGAGTGTTTTAATGTTAGCAGGTACCTGTCCACACAGTTTATGAAGAACTTGGGATTAGTAGCTACAAGGAACAGAATTCCTGTTTGTCTGTCACATACAATTTATACATATAGTGACATAATCTTCAGTACATGTTGCAAGACTGCCATTAGTATGAAACTTACCTTTTTAATTGGTAACATGCAGCATCCATGTGTACCTGGGTTGTTTCTCTCCATGTTTTGGTCAGTGTATACGCTGGCAAACAGCAGACCTTTCATTTAATCAGAAATTTTAATACAGTTTTATTTGACAGTGTTATGTTGAACTTACTTACCTGAAGCTAGACATGGGAATAATAATACAATGTATAACTATTCTAATTCACCTTTTTGAATCCTGCAGCTTGGCTGAAGAGGAAATAAAGGCAGAGCAGGAGGTGGTGGAGGGGATGGATATCTCCACTCGATCCAAAGGTTAGTAAGAAGGAGTATTTAATCTGTGTTCTACAACCTACGAATATTTGTAAAACAGGATAGTGAAACTGTACCATGAAGCTGCTATTGAGTGAAGTCTCAAGACTCATATTTTTTACCATCACTATTGTATGTTAGAAAATGTTATTTTTTGATTGGTTTTCATTATATGTCAACATCCCCCCCTGCTGCCCCCTTGTTATTTCTGGTTTATGAATAACTGACTTAGGTTAAATGATGAAGGAACATCATCTTTTTGCATCATTTCAGTTATCATGGCTTCCTTCAAAGTATTTTTGGATTTGCAATGTAGGAGAAAATAGTGGTGGTAGTAATAATAACAAGAAAGTAGTATTTCCCACAGCAAAGAATCCTAATTTTCCTCAGAATAAAGAAGAACATTATCATTTCTGTTTCCACAAAAATTGGTCCCCTGTGCAGTATGTATTCCATGGACATTATCTAGCCACCCTGTTACCTGACATGAAGTAAACTTGATGGTGGAATTTGCAGGTGACTGAGAATTTCTGTCCTGGTTTCTGAAGTTTTCCTTATGAATGAGTTACTACAAATGATGTTATCTCTCAGTATGAAGAAAGCCAAATACAGCACAGGAAAGACATGGACCTGTTGGAATGGGTCCAGAGGAGGGTCACAAAAATTATCAGAGGGCTGGAGCACCTCCCGTATGAGGACAGGCTGAGAGAGCTGGGGCTGTTCAGCCTGGAGAACAGAAGGCTCTGAGGAGACCTTATTGTAGCCTTCCAGTGCTGAAAGGGGGCTACAGGAGAGATGGGGGGCTCTTGATCAGGGAGTGTAGAGATAGGATGAGGGGTAATGGTTTTAAGCTGAAAGAGGGGAGATCTAGAGTAGATATGAGGAAGAAATTTTTTCATGTGTGGGTGGTGAGGCAGTGGCCCAGGCTGCCCAGAGAAGCTGTGGATGCCCCATCCCTGGAGGGGTTCAAGACCAGGCTGAATGAGGCTTTGAGCAACCTGGGCTAGTGGAAGGTGTCCCTGCCCATGGCAGGGGGGTTGGGACTTGATGATCTTTAAGGCCGCTTCCAACCCAAACCATTCTGTGATTCTATGAAATATGTATCCATCTATATCAGTGTAAATAATCCCATAGTCATTTGGAGGGGGGGGGCGCAGAAATGCCCTTCAGTCAGAATACTTGCACATAATTGTTTACTCCAGTTCATTGTCATTGACTGCCAGCTGCCTATCCGTCTCCTTAAGGCTGTACTTGCAGCTGACTTTGCAGCTCAGTTTACTTGAAGGCCATTTCTGTAAAAGGGCAGCAATGGTTACTGCCATCCTTTTAAAATTGTGGCACATATCCACTTTTTCTTCACATTTCTACCGTGGGGGTTGTATGTCCAGTTAACTCTGAATGTGCAGATGTCGTTGTCTTGAAAGCATGGCAAATACAATCTGTATTCCTGTGGTTTTTTGATGAGGTAGCTTGGGTAGATAACATTGTTATAAAATTGCGTTTAGGTCTTATTTGTACTAATGGACAGTAAATTTCTTGTATGTGGTCTGACAGCTCAGAAGAGATTCACTTACTCCTTTTGCTCCTTCTTGCTGTCCTTTTCTCCCTTCTCTGCTTCTGGTCTTGCATGTCAGTCTCCATCACTGGACTGCTTTCGATGCTTACTTATCTCTGTATTTCAGTTTTCTAAGCCAGCAGAAAGTAAACTATTCTTTTGTTGCTTTAATGATTGCTGAAGAATGGGGTAAGCTCCCACTTTGTACTCCCACTGCTTACTTCCTTTGTGATACTTTTCAGTAGCTGCTTGAACTTTCTAACCAATTTAAAAACGGAAACATTTTTTTGCTGTTGTAGTGACCAGTTTGTTTGTGAAAGAGTTTGTCTCTTTCATCAGGTTTTCTTACTCACCAAAGGGGGTTAATTAGATGCATTTAGCTGCCCATGAAATCCCATTCTCTTTACAAAGACTTTGGCCCACATATCAGTACTAATAAGAATTTTACATGCGTCAAGTGAGCTAAACTGTTACTTACATCACTCTGACATAATCAGTGTCTAGAAGTCATTTATGAGTCTGATACCTGTTTATTAGTTGTCTGCATTTTAGTGCTGTTCCTTTACTTTCCCAGCCTAATCTATGAATTAGTGGTAGAATTTTATACTAGTTGAATATGTAGTTTTGCATAGAAAGTAAAAGGATCATAAATGTCATCTCCTTAGTACAAGAGCTGGGCATAGTATAGGCCTGCTAAAATTAATCTTTCTGAACTTCTGTCTTTTGTATTGAGACATGTTTCTCTCTTAGTTCACCACAGTGTTCTGCAGCAGGAGAATCAGACCAGAATTTAAAAACTGGTATACTCTGTGTAAGATAGAAGTGCAGCAAGGTTCTGAACTGGTGGGATAGTGGTAGCAATGTTTCCTCTTGTAACATTAATCATGTTCAGAATCTTGCTTGGTGTGTTTTAGAAAGGATGTAGATGAGGAAATTTATGCTATATAGACAAACCCTTAAGGGAAGCATACTGCTCTTCTTGGTTTGGTTGGGTTTTTTGATGATCTGAGAAGCCTATGGAGGAGATCAATTAGTGGTATTCTATAAGTTTGCACGTGTCCTGGAGAAGCTGATATGCTGCAAGTTTGTAACCTACCTTGCTCTGCTGCAGTTTGTTTGTACAGCTCATGTGAGGCCATGTCTAAAGAAAGTTGTATGAAAACAAATTAAATTGCTTTAAAACCAATTCGCCTGATGTAGACCTCTTGTGGACATTCTTGTTTTGGTATAAGTAGTTTAATTTTAATGGCTATAGATCAATTCCAGTTCGGTTTAAGATAAGCTGAAATATGCGTTGTTTAGTCTATAACAAGGGTGTTAACATAGCCTTTGAATCAGTCTAAGGTAGTCATTTCAAAGCAGCCTAAGCTGGTCAAACTGCTTGATGCAGCAGTTTTATCCACTTCCTTCCATACCTAAGCTGGCAGGAAACTAAGTGAACCGTAAAACATGAATAGTTTTCCACTACCTTAGTGTGCTGAAGTGGCTTGGTAGACTGCCAGAACTGGCATAAGAGAGAGGGCAGGAATATACCAGTTAGGTGCAGGAAGTATAAAGCTTTGTTAGCCGGCGTTTAGATAGGGTTGGTTAGACTGTAACAGAACTACAGCTTAAAACCATAGCTGACATTTCAGTCTTACACTTAATAATGTGATATGTAAGAACGAGTCTATAGCTGTGGTCAGAACTATGCAGCCCTACACGCTCATCTTTGGCTGCGTTTTTCTACCCTTCTCCTTGTGCTGGCACTGATGCTTATGCTGTTGCATAGTAAGCTACATCAGGCAGCTGATCTGGATGAAAATTGATAATTTTTTGTAGTATTCCCATTTGCCTGAATCATGAACCGGTTAACCCTACTCTTACACACAAGTGCCAGTCTGCAAAAAAAATGTTACTGTAACCATTGACCATCTAGCAACTGGTCAGAAGGAGCTCTTTAACTCTCTTCTGCCCCTCATCAGTCGTACATGTCTTATATTGCCTTTGGATCTATGCTGGCTCGTAGCCATTCCTCTTCTGAGTCAGTTGAGGACTTGGGTATAGACGTAGTTTTCTACATGCTTATCTCCCTGAACCAGGTTACTAGGGGCAGATGGACAGATGTCATTGCTAGGAGCAGACTTGCTCCCGTCAGTGACAGCTAGTCATTAGATGGTCTTAGCTTGTCACAAAATTATATACTTGGGCACTACTGCTTAATGGTGAGAATTCTGACTTCTACAGCTTTTGCATTGCTGCAGATTTGTGTTAAAGGCTTTGGTCTTAGGGGCTTCTCTCAGTGGCAAAAGGTTTGGATATTATGAATATAATATTTGAAATAATATAAAGGCAAAATGACTAGTAAAATGGAATTTCTAGAATACATTATATATTTCGTAACAGTTTCATAATAGTACATTGTGTATCAACTTTTTGTGCAGTGATACCAAGTATTTAATCTCATAGAGATGAGATTCTCACTCCAGTTTGAAACGTGATTTGAAAATCCTTCAGCGAATAGTACAGCCTGAGGCTTTTATCTCTAGTGCAGAGCTCTTGTTACTTAGTAATCAACAGGGGATCTTCAGGAGTGCCTTGGGGCAGCAAGTCCCCTGCAGCCAGGTGGTAGCGTATGAAAAGCTTACCTCTCTTATATTGCAGGCTGTTGGGAAGTGTTTCTTTTTTCTTTTTTTTTAATCTTCCAGAGTCCTACAATGACAAAACAAGTAACAGTGTCTTTTTGTACTTGTGTAAAATTGTAATGTAGTAGGAGTTCATCAGGATTTACGCAGCCGTGGCTAACTTCTGTTATTTATTGCACTAAGCAACTGGATTGGGTTAATTGCATCAGTTGAAGTTTCTGGAATGTAAACAGGGCTTTAGTGGTTGATTGCAACTGCATCGTATTTCAAAATTCTGGCATAACATTAAAATGTCTCAGAGCTGAGTATGAGTTCTAAGCGATTTATCCGTGATTTTGTTAAGTGTTTTGAAGATAATTAACTTGCTATATAGTATTACAGGTAATGGATTTGAAATAATAGTGAATCTGCTAGCAACTATTCAGGATAGTAAATATAACTGGGAGACTTCACAGTTTTGGAATCCATATAAATTCTTAATTGAAGCCTGTTCTATCAAATCAGACTCTGATGATACTGACAATGGAGTTAGTGTTGCTCCTTTTTCTCTTGGAAGTCTTTACTGATTTCCTTCAACACAGTTTAAAGTACATGCATTCGGAGCTTTTGAGGAGGAGGAAATAGTTTTCTGGTTTTGTTCTTGGTCCTTCTAAAGGCATAGTTGTGCATTTCTGTGGGGTAATGACAGCTTAAGCAGTCTTTAGTCACCTTTATATTCTTGTACCTTCTCTCATGCTGCCTTCTTTTTTAAGCTAGCCTTGCTGTTTTTTTACAGCCATCAAATGAATTCTTCATGAAACTGCTTTCATGAAATTTTTGTTCATTTGTTCTGTTACATTTCATCTGATTTTAATTCCTTGATCTAGTTCACCAAATGTTGGCAGAACTAGTTGTGTCATAATAAAAGGGATTGGGAATTATTGTTAACAGAAGTAGCCTTGGGCTGGCTCGGTTTGAGAAACGCTTCTGCCAAGTGTCTAACTTACATAGAACAAGTGACCAGCTTTCTAATTGGAAACATTATTCAGAATTTTGTATATTTGTCCCACTTGCATTGAGATATCAAAAACCTCTATTGGTTTAACTAAATCTCAGTTTACTGATATCTAATGCTATTCCTGGAAGACTAAAATAGTGCTTTCACTGAAAAAATACATTGCTGTTTCTGGCTTCTGGAAAACCAAAATGACGGCTGATTTTACCATCTTTGTCACAACTCATGTTGAAAACCTTTTTTTTTTTTTTTTTTTTTTTTACTGTTTAAACAGATATATTTCTGAGTTTCCCTCTTCACACTTTCTGAAACTTTTCAGAGCAGAAGTTTTGTTCTACAAGCAGTAGATATTGCCACGTTTCCATCCTTTTCCTTTATACTAGCACTGTCAACTTTGGGACTTGCTGGTATGCCAGTTCAGCTGAAATTAATTTTTGAGGTTTCTGTTGGTTTTGGCCATGTCAGTTATCTAAGCCATCTTGCTTCCTGGGTGAACAAATAACAGTGCTAGAGAAAGGAAAAGTGTAGAAAGTTTATCTGTGGAATGGGTACTATGAAGCCTTAACTGAGATCTGTGTAACTTTCTGTGGATTTCAGCTCTCATTAAGGCCTTATTGGTAGAGAAGCTAGTGCAAGTGTAATAGATGCTTAGAAAGTAGACACCACTTCATTTTGGTTTTAGTCTGGAGTTCCTTTGACTGTATTTAGCTTAAGCAAGTTTTTTTTTAAATTAAAAACAAAAAAGGTGTACAGAAAGGAGGGCATAAGGGGGTGTAAGATGTCACTATCTAAGTCCTTGGAACTGAGCAGTTTATGCTGTGCTCTTACAGTAAGGCATGTTGATGTTAGTTGTTCTCAGGAAGAATTGCATTTGGGTGTCATGGGAAAAGCAAGGAAAACAACATTTTACTGTTACACATTTTCTGAGTTGGCACCTGCTTCTGTTGAGAAAAACAAGACTTCTCAATTAGTTGTCATGGATCATTGCTATTGAATGCTTACAGTACAGCACTTAATTAGAATTGGAAACTGTAACTCAAACAATTTACGTAGGTGCTGCCATTCTTCTTTTACTTGTACTGAATTAAAAGATTGTTCATATTATTAGGTCCCTCACAGTTTGGTAAATTGGCAACATGCGGTGTTAGTTAAATACATTAGCCTATTTCACTAGCACAACTAAATCAGGAAGAAAATGCATGGGCATTGCTGTTTTCCCTGTCTAGTCTTAATTTTTCCAGTTACAACTTACATTGCCTCTGTACATTTCAGTAACTTGACAGTTGAAAAAAAAAGGTGTACTCCAGGTCAGTTTTTGCATGTCATCTGTGAGTTGCCACTGGTTTATTTGAAAATCCCTAGTATGGTCAGGCTTGAACCACAGAAGAAAATTATGCAAGTTTAAGTAGTTTTTGAAATCAGCCAAGTGTATATGTCTATGTGATAATTTGGTTTAATTGGTATTGAATCAGAACCTTTTCTGTTGAAGTGTAGTTTGGATGTGGCTGTGACTGAATTGTGATTCATTTCTGGTTTAGCTAATAAGAGTTTAACATTTTTCCTGACCCTGAATCAGGAAATTAGGAAAAAAACAGCATTTAAAAGTGAGGAGCATCTCATTATGGGGGCAGGCAAATGATGAGGAACTATACACCTGATTTTCAATTTTCATACTTGGAGCCGATGCACAACGTGCATTGTCACAGGCAGCTTCTTTGTAATCCTCACAGTCTGAGGCTGAAGAACTGAAAGGAAACTGGGGTGCTCCACTGGTGGCAGTTTTATGCCTGGGAGTAAGAAATGGAAGCCAAAAGGCAGAAAGCTACACTCTCCTGTTACTCTTCTGATTTAAGCTGTGCCTGCGTATGTAGAGTCTGGAAATAAAAGCCCAGGTCTTTTCAGTGAGTTAAGGTGAGGGCTTTGTTTGCTGGAGAGAACCCCAGACCTAGATCCTTGCAAGTACTTTGAGGATGATGTTTGCTGTATAGAGAGACAATTCAGCAGATTTCTGCACTGGGAAAACAAAGATTAAGGCATGGCCAGCACTTCACAGTAAGAATAGTTTACTTATAGCTGACTTTAGGAATGTATGGAAAGCCTCTGTTGAGAACTGCAGATTACAATAAAGAAAGACACATTATACATGCTGTTCTGAGTGATGTGGTGATGGAAAGATGAGAAAAATATGGTTCGATGCTGGTTTTGCTGATCACTCTGAATGCAAACAGTTCCTATGCTGAATAAGCTCTCTTCTACTTTAATGAAGAAAATAGAATTCAGAGTTTGTTTTGGTTTTAGGTTTGATTGCTTTGATTAAGTTGTGGCATTTGGTTTAGCTGACACTGATGCTGCAGTGCTTCTTCCAGGATAGCTGTGTTGGCTCAGCTCTCTTGGGATATACGAAGCATATGCCAGCTAAAGGAGTTCTTCTGCCACCTTCTGTGCATAATGAGTGGAACGGAAAAAAACCTCTATTTGTCTGTCAGCATAGTTGTACCTGTATTAGGATTTTTATTGTCAGAATTGCTTAAGGAGGGGAGGAGGCAGAGATCATATTTTTCACACATTTAGGTGACATACCTCACCTGGCAATTCTTTGTAGTGTCAAATCAATCTAAATTTTGGCCCAAATGGAGTGGGAGACAGATTTGTTTGAACTGAAACAAGTCTAGTAACAATAATAGTCTCAGACACGTTGTATTGGTTTAGTTCAGCCTAGGCATGTCAGAATATAACTGGTCGTAAATGCTGCCTACAAGTATAAAAGGGAAGGGGTGGAAAGGAAAAAAAAAAATCACATTTCTTAGTGTCAAAGAAAACTCAAAACATGCGAAGTTTTTTGTTTATTTAAACCAGCTTAACTACATTTTGCCAAAATTTTATAACTTATGTCAACATAAAAATTTCTCTGAGAGCCAACGCTACATTTCTACTAGGCAGCACTGCTGAAATAGCTGTGCCTGCGTAATTCTAGTGGCAGACGATTTTCCTAGGATTGTTAAAATTATGTGTGTTGTTAGCCTGGTGCAGCTATTCTAGATGAATAAAACTCAAGATGGGCAAATGCTCCTACTTTTTTCTTCCCTCCTTCAGTTAAATCTTCTTCTATCTGTCTTTTCATATTTATTTATTATTCTTAGTCATTAACTTGACACATTACCAAGCTTTTGACCAATCAGAAGTCACCATATAGCACCGCACCACATTTTCCGTAGAATTGTGTAGAAGGAAGTCAAAACTACTGTTTTTTTAAATGTGCAGTTATATATTTGAGGAAAAAATATAAAAGCTTCAGGAACTGAAAAAAACAGTGATGTTCACAGCTGATTAGGTAATGACAAATATGTCTTTAATGTGTCTGGACCCATCTGAAAATAGTGTGGTGCCAGTTAATAGCAGGTGAGATTGGTATTTTCACAAACTAATGTAGACCAGTACAACTTTTCTTGTGCAGTTCTTCCACCACACCTTTTCCATCTTTCTTTTTTTTTCTTCCATACATGTGAATAGTGAAATGCAATTTAGTCTAGAAATATCTTCTCAGATCACTTCTTAAACTTGCATCATGAGTAAGTTTTAGTGGCATCATGGGTTTCTTGAGCATAGTTTTTCAAAATGTTTTGCTATGTTAATAATAGTGTGTCTTCTTGACATCATTTCACTCTTT